>NC_141755.1:35805342-36109248 GCF_982258835.1 Parasteatoda tepidariorum
ATGAGAACACTAAATTAAACATATAATGACACATATCCGCCATGTAGAGCAACTTTTAATCAACGTTTAATAAAATATTCTTGATTCACTTGAGCTAATTCAATTAAAGCAAATTTAAAGTACTTTTTAAACTTTTTTTTCTTCCGTTATGACATTTTGTGTTAAAATCCGTAACAAAATATATCTTTTCTTTAAAAAAAACGTTTTTTTTTAAATTTATTATTCAGCACTTTTAAGTAAATGTTGAATAAAAGTAACCTATCTCTCATTTATATTTCTTTTTCAGACAAAAAGATAAAATTCTTCTATAATAGGATAAAATTTAGAAAAAAAAAATTCAGCACAGTGTTTCAGAAAAAAATAAAAACTGATGACATTGCGATCAAATTTATAAAAATAAGCTTTTATGAAAACATAAAATAAAAAAAATAACAGTTTGTAGTGGAGATAAAATCAATCTTAAGTAGTTTATAGCATAGAAATTCTATATTTCGGAGTATTTTCCGTAGTTTTTTAACGAACAAGAGAAAAATGCTTAGAAAAGAAAACACTTTGTCTCGACGAAAACATGATACAGTGTTAGCTGCATGAAAAAATGTAGGAAATTAATAAATATCGAAATAAGCATATTAAGCAAGGAAAAAAAAAGATGAATAATTAGAGTTAAAAAGGCGAACTCTTAATACTTTCTATTTACAACAATTACTGGTTTTTATTAATTTTTTCTTACTCGAAAATGCAATTTTATTCCTTCTAATTAAATCATGAAGCTGAACAACCATACTTTTTTTTTCAAAATAATTTACTTAGAATATTTTCTTAATATATAATATTTTGTTTCATAAAAAAGGTATATTATGAGAAAATGTCACTTCCAATATTTTCCATTTATTAATTATTCAAAATTAATTAACTAATTAATCAGTTAGATTTATTATTTAAATGGTTACGGCATTTAACAGACTAAGTGAGTGTACAATTAATGCTTTTCTTTTAGTAATCATAATTAATAGAAAAATGTTTTCAAATCTAATGGGAAATAAGCTATTAGACAACAATTATATCAACTAATATTGGTCTATAAGAGATTATCAAGATTCAGAGATGAACAAATTTTTATAATTTCTACAGAGAGCATTATGATCGAGAAATTAATATTTTTTTTTAAATCCGTAAAAGGCTAATTTGATTTAGAGAAGAATAAATATTTATGATTCTTTAATATATTATTATGATTCAAAAATGAATCAATTTTTAAGATTCTACGAGATATTATTTTAGAAACTGTAAGGGAGAAATTTTTTATGATTATGATTCAGAGATTAAATAATTTCTTTTTTTGATTCTATAATAGATTTTTTGTAACTTAGAGAATAAAAAATATTTATGATTCTTTAAGATATTATCATGATTCAAAAATGAATCAATTTTTTAAGATTCTGTGAGATATTATTTTAGATGCGTAATGGGGAGAATGTTTATGATTACGATTCAGAGATGAAATATTGTTTTTAATTCTTATTTAAATTATTTATTATATATATAATTTATTGCGTATTTTTCATTCTTTAATAGGTATTGAATCAATTTTTATGATGATGACAAGATTCAAAGAAATAGGGTGACATAGTTATCAAGTTAATCTCATGAAAGAAATATTAATTTCATAAATGATAAATTGGGCAAGATTGTTTTTCTTTTTAAGTTCTTTAAAAAAAAAATTTCCACTTATTCAATGTTATAAAATTCAAAAACTAAGTGGATTGATAGCACTAGAGACATTAGCGATTTTACTGCACTACTGCATTAGCAATTTTACTGCAAAATTACAGACTCAGTTTGACGCAAAAACAGAAATTTTAAATAAAAAAAATATCAATACAAAAGTGTGGTTTTTAAAAAAGGTTTTGAAAGTTGCCATGTTATTATTGGAGCTTCTTAAATCAAATTTATTAAAGTTCTCACTTAAAAATTGTAATTTTATAATTGCAACCTTTTTCATGTCAAATTTATAAAATTTCTTTCGATTGCAGTCTAAATTTTAGCAGTCTTTCTTCTGTAAAAACAACGTTTCTGTAACTTTAAATTAGTAATTGTTATAATTAAAAGTATCTCGCAGAAAAGATATTAGTGCTAGGGATGTTTGTCGCAGAAAATACGAATAACATATAAACCAACACTCTCAATTTTTTTCGACTACGGAACTTTAAATAATCAATCTTCTTTCGGCGGAATTCTGATTTTATAAATAAAATTTATTAAGGCAATTGTGAACAACCTATAAAAGACTACTTTATTTTTAAAATATTTTATTAGAGGAATGAAGATTTTTCATAGTTTTATCATTAACTTATATTAGATTTTAGGTTCGGTAATTAATTTGCAGTTCTTGTGCTGTACCTAGTCTAGCTACGAATTTGCTTTTTGTGCATATACATGAGCTGAAAATGAATAAAGCCGACTTGTTTACTTCGAAAGTTATTTTATTTTGATTTGAAAAGCGCGTTAGGAAATAATAAAACAATTTTTATAAATGCGTGTTCTTTTCAAAATTTGTTCAACATATTGTTACACGAAAAAGTATATATTTTTTTTAAAAAAAATGCCATTTCTATTCGATATACATTTTACCTGAAAAATTTTTATAATGACCGAAAATTCCCCAAGATTAAATAAATTATTGGCTGGATTACTGGTATAATCAGAAGTTTCAAAAGCACTAGCGGAACACACTTTGACAATCAATAACTACCACAAAATAGTCAAAATTCTTTCTTGATATCATTCCTAAATCTTAAAACCTATCTGTATTCGAAATTTCAACTCAATCGACATCACACGTAGAGTACTTTCCTCGTAAAGAAAATTCAAACTGTTGAACATTTTTGCTTTTTTTCCTAATCCATTTTATTACTATTCCTAAATGTGGGTACGTAAACGATAACTCTCGTATGCAGTTCCCTGGGTGCACTTATAAAAATATTCCAAGTTCAGGTCTCAGACCCTTCAAAGCGATCCAACGTTCAGCACTTTTGAACAGTTAGGTCACGTGGCACATCCCTCCCCTTACATACCACACACCAGCTTGACACCGCAAGATGTGAATTAGTAAACATTGGGGGGTGAGGGCTAGTTTTTTTTTTTTTTTTTTTTTTTTTTTTTTGACATCAGTTTCTACTCTGGTTAACCTGATGCAGATGGATAAAAAAAAAAATCACGTTGTCTGTAAGGATGATGCATTTTCTCACGCAGAACCTTGCCGCAGGGCAAGATGATGCCAGACCTTTTTCCCAAAAAGAGATTTGGAAATCCACTTCGGAAAAAAAAAAAAAAAACCTCAACAGATTTTTCAGACTAAAATAAATTATTTTTGGTATTTTTCTTCAGCACGTTTCAGTTGAAATGCTTTTTTACGGAACATTATTGATTTACTCTGGATAGAGAAAATAACGCATCGCACAAAATGTTATCGTTGGTGTTAGCCTTACGGAGCACTTAAAGCTTTATAGACTTCAATGATTTGTACTTTATACCATAATTTTAGAGTATAAATATGAAATTAGTTGTCCAGTTGAAAAACTAGTCGAGTATCGTACATTTTTTTTATCAAGTAAATAACAAAAATTGTTCTCAATAAAAAAAGCGTTTATTCTTTTAATAAACAATCATAATTTTGAAAGAATTTAAAAGTTTGCTGAGATATACGAGTAATATACAGTAGGGAACCGATTAATCCGGAACGATCGGGACCATCGCTATTCCGGATAACTGATTTTTCCGGTTTTCCGAATCGCTACAAAAAGCCATTTTTTTTGTTGTTAAACCCAACTAAAAAAAAATTATTTTTTTTTTGGATATAATCTTAAAAAGAAGAAAAAACGATGGAGTAATGCACTAATTATTGTTTCCAAAATGATGGTAAGGTAAACATCTTTCAAAAAAGAAAGAAAAATCCTAAAATCTTATGAGGAAAAAAAAAAAAAATTTTTTTTTAAATGGCGGGAAAATTTAGTGAATTTCGTTCCGGTTTTTTGGTTTTCCGGTTTTCTGATTTCCGGATAACGTGTTCTGTACTGTATAAACAATATTAATTTGTTACATAAAAACAAAACAAAAAAAGTTGTCGCCTTTTTACGATCACTGGTTACACATTGGTCAAACGCTTTTTCTTTCTGGATTGCCTCCGTTAAAAGCCACAACATTTCAAATCATGGGTAGCAAAAACAATCTCAATTGATGTTTGCCGTCAGATTTTCATATCGTACCTATGTACGTGTTTAAAGTCGTACATGTTACGGGATTTTTTTTACAGTGTAGAGATTACTATTACCAACATTAAAACGCAAATAACTCATATAAAATTTAAATATCATAATTTTGCTGTTTAAAATAACAATAACATTTAAAAAAAAACACGAAAAAAGAATTAAAAGCAAGGAAAACATTCGAGCACATGAAAATTAACTTCTTAGTTTACGATAATTACTTACCTTCGAAGGCATTAAAATAAAATTTATGTTTTAGCACCCTAAAAACTGTTTTAATACAAAAATCAATCTACATTCCTCTAATCATGATAAAAATCCAACGTCATTACAATTTATCAATCTGTCGCAAAAGTTAATAATTATTTTAGGGTTTAATTCCACGTCCAATATTTTCCTCGTACTTTCCAACTTTTCATATCTAATCAAGAGGGATTAGACATTGATGAAAACGAGGTGGTTACAGTTATACTTCTCGCCAAGGTTCTAAAAGGTCAAAGCCTAATAGCCCTCGCTAATCAAGGGAGAGAGCTTTTCAGCATGCAACGCCCAGATGCTAGCAGGATAGCTTATCGCCATGTTGTCATCCACATCATCTTCAAAGTTCTAGACATCGACATCTGTGTAATGACGTGTCAACGTGTCGCCTCTTCCTCCCCTCTTACAACGAAAGGGGTCGACTAAACGTGTATGTGTCGCTTTTGGAGAAAAGTGTCAGAAGCAATGATCAGGACACGTCAAAATTGGAGAGAGAAAAGGAGAACAGCGGGAGAATGCAGATGGAATTTAATAAAGGGATGTATTACATTGATAAAACAAGAGGGGGGTGTTATAAAATGTTATACAGGGTTGCCTATGTGTGGGGGGTTGAGGTAGGGGAAACAGGGCGATGCAGAAGAACTATTAAAACTCGATTTAAACGGAAAAGTGTAGTGATAGTTTTTTTAAGGTCATATTATTTGTAAACAATATAATGTTTACTACACTTGTATTTTTAATCATAATTTAAAAAAAAAAGTATGTTTGTGTGTTTCATTTATAAATTAAGAGCGTTGTGCTAGGATACTGAAATTTGAAAAACGGATGGAAGTGGTAGTTTTATTCTAAGACTAAAAATTTAATTTAATTACTTCGTTCGAAAGGGATGTGAGGAAAAGGAAAATTTCTAAAAAAAATTACATTACTTTAATGCAACTTAAATTGCAAATAATTATATTTTTTTCCAATTATTTCTAAGATAATATCACTCAGCTACAACAGCTCTATTTAAACAAAAACGAGTTTCACTGGGAATTTATTGCACTTTCCTTATTAACTACTTATTATTATTTTATTTTTTTCAGTCATCACGAATTTCGATTTAAAAAAACATTGTCTTTTCATAACGAATTCGGACATTTTAATTTTGAATTTGATTACTTTTTACAATAATTTGATCCGGAATTCTTTTACAGTGTACTTGGAATCAATCTTCTAGTTTTATTTTTGGCTAAATTAAAACTAGCTATTACTGTCCTTTTATCATCCTGCACTTGAACCATTAAAAAAGTTTGCTCACAGCATTTCTTATTTCTGTTTAAATTCTTCTGCTAATTCCATAATGCGAGAAGATTAAGTTTTAGAATTTCTAGTTGGAATGAGGTAAGATGACATTTCTTATTTTCTTTTAAATTTATTTCTTGTTACTATCAAATTGTTTTTGTTTTGATTTATTCTGTTTGGAATTGTTTAAAAAGTAGAAAAATTACTGTAGATTAGTTGTAAACAACAACATTTCTTAACACTTGGGAGTTAAAGGTAAAAAACTATTTAAAACAGATTATTAAGAAAATTCTCAAATACCGTAATTTTTATTTCTCAACTGTAAAACTGTAATCTTGACTATGCAATCGGAATAATTACGGATAAATCATAATAGTTGGCCCCTTTGGGAAAGAAATTTTTGCTCCCGAGAACTTTGTTATGCATAATAATTAGGAACAAAATTAGAAGTTGCTACACGTGAAAAAAAAAAGAATTTAGTCATCAAAAATTATATCTTTATAAAAAAAATTGCAATGAAAAAAAATAGTTCTACAATTTTTATTTTCAAAATAGCATGACGCAAAATTTCATTTTACAGAAAACTACTTTTACTTATTAACAAGTATCATATCCTTGGTAACAAAAACCACTTTAATCTATCTATTCCGTCTTATCTCAATCGAAACAGTTAAGTATTTAAATCTATCAAATCCAACTCATTTCTATTGCAACAAAAAACTTCAACCAATCGTGTCCACTTTTTTTCCATTGTAACTAAGAACTAATTCAAACCTTTTATGCTTGCCTAATTTCTGTAAATTACTTTAACCTATCAAACCAAACTCATCTTTCTTTTACAGAGAAAAAAACTTTAACTTATCAAATCATTTCTCTCTATAAACTGCTTTCTATAGAGTCCGTCTCATATTTATTTAATTAAAAACTATTTTAAGCAAACAAGCCCGCCTCATTCTCGATTGTAATGCATAACTAATTCAACCTTTCGTGCCTGTCTCAATTCTGTAAACTACGCTAACCTATCGAACCAAACTTGTCTTTCTCTAACAAATAACAACTTAAATTTATTAAACAAGTTCACTCTATTGCGGATGAAAATTACTTTAACCTATCAAGTCAGTCTCATTTATATTTTACTCGAAAAAAATTAAGCTTATTAAATCAGTTCTCTCTATTGTAACTGAAAACTACTTTAATTTATAGAGCCCGTCTCATATTTATTTGACTGAAAACTACTTTAAGCTAACAAGCCTGCCTCATCTGCATTGTCATACATAACTAATTGAACCTATCATGCCTGTCTCAATTCTGTAAACTACACTAACCTATCGCACCAAACTTGACTTTCACTAATAGAAAACAACTTAAACGTATTAAAAAAGTTCACTCGATTGTGAATAAAAACTACTTTAATCTATCGAGCCATCTCTTTTTTATTACCGAAAACTACTTAAAGCTAATAAGCCTGCCTTATCTCTATTGTAACCAATAATTAATTTAACCTATTGTGCCTGTCTCATTTCTGTTAACTACTTTAATCTATGAAACAAAACTAATCTTTCTTTTACAGAAAACAACTTAAACTTTTTAAACAAGTTCACTTCATAGTGAATGAAAACTACTTTAACCTATCGAGTCCGTCTCAACTTTATTTTACTGAAAACTACTTTAAGCTAACAAGCCCTCCTCATATCTATTTTAATCAATAACTAATGCAACCTATCATGCTTGTCTCAATTCTGTAAACTACGCTAACCTATTGAACCAAACTCGTCGTTCTCTAATAGAAAATAACTTATCAAACGTGTTCACTTTATTGTGACAGAAAACTACTTTAACCTATAGAACCAGTTTCATCTTTATTTAATTGAAAACTACTTCAAACTAACAAGTCAACCTCATCTCAATTGTAACCAAGAAATAATTTAACCTATCGAGTGTACTTAATGCCTATTGTAAACTTAAATGCTTCTAAGGCTTATGAGAATATAAATGTTTTTTGTCACTTGTTGAACAACACATATTTTTTCTTCCTCTAACTATAAAGATAAATTATCATCGCATGTAATTAACTTTAATCTTAAAAGCACTAATAAACACAAAAAGAAAATCACAGAAATCCCTTCCACACTCAAAACATAGTTTCCTTTTTTAAAAGAAAAAAAAAAAAAAAAAGCATTCAAAATTTTAATATACCTTTTCTAAAATTAAGATAGATTCGTTTTAATTTTCATCAGACTTAGAAACTTTTACTGCTCCTAAATATCAAGAAACCACAAGACCATAAGACGCAGAGCCACCAATTTTAAATTTTTAATGAGATGCCTAACCACGCGCAAAAACCCATTTTCCGACCATCCTGCCTTCTCTCTCTTGTTTCCATGCGACCGGATGGATAGAACGAAAGGATAAAATTATTATCATTAAAACGCGCCTGGTTACGAAGCATGGAAAATAGAAAGTAAAGAAAACTCCCAAGAAAAGAAAACCCCTGTAAAGCATGTATGTAAGACGCTGAAAATTAAAGATCAACAAATCTTTTAAAGCTACTTCTGTGGTAGGCGTGTAAAAGTTCTTATCAAATTAGAGAGTCACCGGAATTCTGGAATAAAGGTATCCAGATAGAAATATTAATTAAAAACGCCCCAAAGGCTAGAATTAGTATAACAACAGCATTTTCAGGAACTGTCAAAAGCGGCGTGGGTTACGTTAAAGTTTTAATTTCAGAAAAGGCGGGTGTAAAAGCTTTAAAGTTTTGAAAGCTTTTGGAAGGTTTTTTTTTTTGTTCCCTACGCCCCGCAATAAAGGATGGAGATAGAGCTTTTGCTTCGATATGCTAATGATGTTTGACGTTTTAAGATGGATGCGTAGTCATTTACATTGCAACCAATGATGTGATTCGAACAGCATATGGGCTGGACGGAACATCGTTGATTTTGGCTCCCAGGCAGGTTTATTAAAGTTTCTGACTTTAAACTGGAAAGTTTCTTTAATGCGGAAATAACACATCTGAATAATGTTATTGATTTCTTTCCTTCGGAAGGGGGAAGTTAAAAGTAGAAATTTTGAAACGAACTTAGTTAAACATCTCAATATTGCACGTTTATTTAAGCGTTTGAGAGAGCTGGTTCACTGAAATTGTATTTACAGTGATTAAAAATATTTTTTTATTATAAACAGTTTTAATATTAGCAGTGTCAGAAAAAACTTTTAATAAATATATATTTTAATATTTACTGATGACAACTTTATTCTGAGATAACTAACTAAAAGTTTCTAAATAAATATTTCACGTATATTACCAACTCTAAACCTAGTGCTTGAACTGATATTTCTTATATAAAGCTCATGTATATATTTTTGAATAGTTCTAAGTAATTATAAATAATCTAGAAGTTTCTTTTGTTTTTTTTTCAAAAATAAGATATAGCTTGCAAACGTCTCGTTGTGAGTCATTATATGGCAGGATTCGCTGTGTTGTATCCTTTACAAGAAATGGTAGTGACGCATCACACCGAATTCACGTTTTTTAAATCATTAAATTTAGACAGATGACACGAACGCAATCCACGTAAGGAAAACCACATCCTAAATATGACACTTAATGTGTAAACCAATCGGCTGCCTTTATGGTAGAGACGGAAAACAAGATAAAGACTAAAAAAAAAAAATTTCTCCACGTTATAAGGACAATACTCAATAATTGGCAAATCAAGAAAAATAAATTTAAACATAATAAAAACATCCAATTCCAAAAATCCATTCTATTTAATATCTGCATCAGTCAGTGAAAGACAGCCTCACCTTCACAACGTAAGCAAAAACATTCGTTCATCATTTTGGAGCGATCAGGCCACTCTACTCAACTGTTTCTTAATGGGAAATGACATTCTTCAGTGTCAATCACAGCCTATAAGAGTTCGAAGCCGCCGTCAGAATCGTCTGCCTCAGGTGAAACTTCTGCCAATGTGTTTTAATACTTAAAAGAACTTGCACCCTGAGCGCAGTGGGTGAACCTTCCCAAAGTTGCTAGGCATTTTTAGCAGGCACCTCACGTGCGCGTGTCTATCGTGCAAGAAAGGGCCTCAGGGCCATCGACGCCAACTTGGCGCTATGTTAAAACTTTTGTGAAAGAAGGTGGCGTAGGGAAAAGCAGAACAGATAACTGACAAGTACAAAGCCCTCCCTCTTCACTTCTCTTCTGGTTCGCTAGAGTTAAGTGCTTCGTTTGAATATTCATAAGTCCGTTTTCGAGTGATATTAAAAGGCAAGGCCTGTGGTCTGTCAAAGGCACAGATTTTTGGCGATGGGGTGGGTAGAAGCGGAAAAATCTTTGGACTGGCGGACATTTTTCTAAAATCTTTAGAAAACTATGTTCTGGTGGTGGAAGTGGGGCGAAGAAATTCATTAGCACCGTTCCGCAAGAAAGGACTTCCCATGAATTCAAAATGGTTCGTTCTCTTATTAGGCCGATTAGTATTCGTTCCAATGACTCTCTATTCGAATGATCATCTCGCTTGGGATGGTTTTTATTCATCTACTGGGGATTCAATTTCTAGGATTCATCGTCCGAGAGGTTTGTCAAAGGATTCAGCCGATTATGGCATGGTACTCTCTTCTGTAAAATATTCGGAAACTCAATTAGACAGTGAGTGGGGAATAGACGCCTCCTTTCACTACAATTCGAAATTAGTGGAAATCCATTTTAAATATATTTTGGAAGGCAGGGGGAGGTCTATTTTCATTTATTTGCAATTAACTTAAACTGAGGGACTGATGTCAAAGACCAAGAACATGAGTAGTCACTCCTTCAGAACTTGTAGATGGTTGCTACGTGCTTCAACTTCAATCCAATTAATTACATTAAAATGAGCCATGGTGGCTCAGAGGTTAGATCGTTCGCCTTCCAATGAGGAGAACCGGGTTCGAATCCCAGCGAATGGCTGGTCGATACGAATTCCGCAACCGACTCGCGCCGACCACAGTGCTGACGTAAAATATCCTCAGTGGTAGACGGATCATGGGTTAGAGTTCCCTTGCTGTAGAACTAACCGTAGGTGGTTTTCGTCACCATATAGAGCAAACGGGTGTTAGTTCAATCAAAAAGTCCTCCAACAAGGCAAATTTCTCCCAATACTTGATTCAGGATCTTCTGGATTAGGTTCAAAATTACTAAGCTACGGAGTTGAACATTAAAAGTCGTAAACCGAAAATTGGGTCGGCTGTTCAACGACGGTTATAAAATAAAATAAAATACGTTATAAAGTTAAACTACTGATCATCATCATTATCACAACAGCCCGGGTTTAAAATAGATTTGTACAATTTTAGATTTCGGCCATGAAACTCTATCATTAAAAAAAAAATTACAAATATCAGAAATGTGATTGGGTCAAGTATTTTTGCGTCATTTTTCAGAAAAGTGTAGTGGATTGATTTTAGGGAAATAAAACACAAAAAAAATTTACTGACTTATTTGTTTCATCTCAAATAAATGATATATATGCACTTGAAGAAATTTTTTTTATACTTTATAAGTCGTTTAAGACTATAATTTTACTAGTTGGATTCAAAATTAGAAAGAAATGAAGGTGAAAGCTTTTGAATCATATAAACTACATAAATATATATGTACTGTGTGTAAAAAAATAAATAATAAGTAAAAAAACGAACCACTCAGAAGAACAACTTTTGATCTAATGATCGGATAACAACGTTCTAGGACTCATTCTTAATGATTCGAGAAGGTAATTGATTATCGTCTGCCCTAATCAAATATGCTAATTGATTAGGGCAGACGATATTTCAAGTTACGAAATCAGACACAAAAACGTTCTTTCTAAATCTAAGAATACAGGAGGTAGCCGCTATCTGAGAAAAATGGTCCCCATAGTTTGGTCAGGAGAGCTGTCCAAGGTTTGGACTCCTTAATATTAATTTGACTTTTTGTGTATTTCACCTTATCTCGAGAAATTTTTAAGCAAATTCAAAATTCGTTCATTTAGAGGTAATTCCATGCAAAATGTAACCTTTAGTATATATTTATTATTTTTTATTACTTTCTTTAATAATAGTCGCAAAAATTTTGAAATATACAGGTATAAAATTTTCCCCATCATTTTAAATGCCAAAATGCACAATATGAACGACCTAGGTCAAATTGTTTCTGAGAAATGGAATTTTGAGAAATTTTAAATTCTAAATTTCTCAGGAACTTTCGGAATTGTATAAATACTATTCAAAATTTTTTCGAATATTATGTAATAAACTAATAAAATATAGTAAATTTTCACAAAAAGGTGTTTTAGCTTGGAATTATTTTTGGTTAAATGAATTTTATAATTGTATACATTTTTTTTAATTAGCTTAAAATTTTTTCGATATATGGCGAAATAGGCAAAAAGTAAAATTAAAATTAAGGGGTCCAAACTTTGACCAAACTATCAGAACCATATTTCCCAGATTGCGGCTAGCTATTATATTTTGAGGGTCAGAAATTCGAATCCGTCGTAAAAAAGATATATTTATTCAGAGAAATATATGTTATAATATGTTATATAATATGTAAAATATGTTATAATATGGTTTTGTGTCTGATTTCGTAACTTAAAATATTGCCTGCACTAATTAACATATTTAAGGTCACTCCTTTGAACCTTTAAGATTGAGTCTTAGAACGTGAGGATCCGATAAATTAGCTCAAAAGTTATTCAAGCTGGTTCGTTTACTTTTCTGCGCACTGAACTTCACGACTTATAGTAAAAAAAATATAGTTAAATGAAAATATTCATTTAAGAAATTATACATTAAAAATCACAAAATGTTAATTATAAGCATGACTTTTTTTACATTGTTTGGTAAATTTAAAAAAATAAGAAATAAAAATTTACCAGTCAAGGATGCGTTTCATAAAATAAAAACTTATAAGCGATATTTTGAAAAAAATGATACCGAAAAAAGGTTCTTTTTTTTATCTCTCCGGTACTTAAGACTTTCATCCTCTTCCTCATATTTCATATCTGCAAAATACTTGCGTATTTTTTTCGTCAGCTTATAGCTCTCTTCACACCATTTACTGGGTCTTTTCTAACCTTTTCTTCGCATTTAGCTCCTCTTTTAAGAAAATCATTCTTCCTGTCCTCCCCATTTTTCGAAGATTCTGATCCCTTCTGCACCCTCACATTCATAGACAACGTACGCATCGCTGATTTCGAAGATTAAAGTCGGGACCACCCCCTATCCCATTCCCCCCTCCCACCCTTTTACATAAATCGAAAGAGAATACTTCTGATTTCGCATTTCTCTTCCTCTGTAAAGTACACAGATCATATTTTCGAATGTTTCCAAAACATGTCGCCATGTTCCAAAGGAAGTAAATTAGATTAGGTTACGTGCGATATTTGGAATAAATTTATTTTATCAAACGATATATTTATAGCTGGAAAAAAGCATATTTAAGAGGACTATCGATTTCAAAAAAAAAAAGTTCTAAATTAAACAGGAGTTTTATATTTTTTTTTATCAAAATGAATAATTATATAAAGTAGAAAATAATAAAAAAAAATATTTCAAAAAAGAAATGCAACAAGTAGGGAGATTTTTAAAAAAACTTAAGGACAAAAATAAGGCAGAGCAATATATATATATATATATATATATATATATATATATATATATATATATATATATATATATATATATATATATATATATATATATATATAAATCCAAAAAAAGAAAAAAATGACACACAAAAAGAATCATGGTTTGAACTAGAAACTTTGTATTTGCATCACTGGCGGAAAATAATAGGTCTTAACAAAATGTTATAATAATGTTAAAGTAATATATGTTTTAGATACAAACCTTAGTATAAAATAAAATAAAAATTATGCTTATTAAAAAATAGCAGAGAAAAAAATGAAAGAAAAAAATAACAATATTAACAAAATAACAAAACAAAATAAAAAATACACTAAAATAACAAAAAAATAATGTTTTCAATTCGATACGTGCAAATTGAATAATTTTTTTTCTTTTTTGTATAGTTGTGAATTGCTTTTCCTCTACTACTGTAAATAATCTTTAGCAATTCATAAAAGAAAGTAATTCAACTTGTAAACTTTATACAACTCTTTTCATACAATGAGTATATAAAAATGATAAACATTAATAATTTTTGTTTTGATCAATTTCTAAAGAATAACGTCAACTAAACTATAAATGTCACGTGAAAATACATGTCACGTGATTGGTTTTCTTTGCAAATTCAAACCATATAGGAAAATACGAAAACCTGCTAATAATTTAAAAATTTTAAAACAGTTTTATTGGGTGAGATTTTTTTTAATGATATAGCTTAGTAAATTCTTGTAAGGCGATTTTGAAATGCATTGTATAATTATTTTTCGGAATAGTTAAATGAAACTTAAAATAGTTTACTAGGGATACCGATATTCGGATTAGTGTACAGTTTCCGGATTGACCAGCCTGCTCCCTCAGTCACAATGCACGCTATTGATATTTTGCTTTGATGTGTTTTTGTTTCAGGGTTTAGTATTTTTAGTTCCAATTTAATATTTATTCCTTATTTGTCGAGTGAATAACGTCTGTACTACCCGCTGCATCAGAAATGAAGAAAAAATATATATTTGGGTAACATAATTTTATTTTATTTTTTGTTTATTTATTAGTTTCAATTTTATTTTATAACCATCGTTGAACAGCCGATCCAAATTTGGGTTTGCGACTACTAGTGTTCAACTCCGCAGCCCTGCAATTTTGAACCCAATCCAGAAGACAAGGAAACTCCTGGATCAAGTACTGGGAGAAATTTGCCTTCGTGGAGTACTGTTTTGATGGATCTAACCCGCATTTAAGTTACACGGAGAGGAAGACCACGAGAGCCTGCCACGGTTAGCCTGACGGCAATGGGACTCTAACTCATGATCGGTCAACCACTAAGGATATTTCACGCAGCACTGTGGTTGGTGCAAGCCGGATGTGGAATTCGTATAGACCAGCCATCTCTGGGATTGGGACTGGAACCCGGTTCACCTCATTGGAAGGCGAACGCTCTATCCCCTGAGCCATCGCGGGGCTGAGTTACATAGCAATTAAAATAAATCCATAAAGAAGTCTCTGGGATATTTTCCCAAATGAAGTTATCTTTAGGTTCTAAAAAGAAAGGTTTACAAAAATAGCACTAAAACGAAAATAACGAAATCTAAAAATGCGAAAATAAACCAAAAACTAATTTCATCATAACACCACGAAAAGAAGTGCGATATTTCAATATCTAATCAACCAACAACAACAACAACTAACCGACACCTGCATGCTATGCAACCTCATGAGACACCAAGAAGAGATTTAAATAATATCCAATATGATATCGCCAGAGAGTTCGAAGCAAGTATAGAGTGGTATTGTTCTGTAGGAATACGTGGCTTTTCTTTTCCCAAGGCGATGTCTTGGAGGTTTCCAAGGAAAAGAGGCTTTAAAAGAAATTAATTACACCGCAGGCATTCCGCACAGTCGATCCCAGGACACGGAAAATGAAGCAGACAAAGAAATGCGGGGGCAAAAATCCCTTGAACAGCAGGGGCCGCCCCTAGGGAACATAGAGGGGATATAGATATCTCCCCTTGATACACAAACCCCATCTTCTTCCAGTTCTAGACGAGCTTTAGTTGACAGATAGATTTTTCTGCTAGGATACCTCTGTTGTTGTTTTCTTAGATGAAAAGATAGCAAACGCGAATGTGTATCATGTTTGGAGGAACAATTTCAGCTTTGATAAAACTCGGAAAACGGTTTTGGTGACGGAAGATATACAGATGATCAAGCAAGATTGGGAAAAGATTTTCTAAGAAAGAGAATGCCTAAGCTTCTTTTTGAAGGAAAACATTCAATCTCAATCTACGATTTGGGAGATTATCTTATTTATCCACCTTTTTTGTTTTAATCATATCTTTAGATGATATGAAACATATTTCTACAGATAGTTCAATAGCTTTGCATTCAACCAAAATTCACAAAAGTAGAAACTAATGCAATATTCTAAGGATAATTAATTTAATAAAGTTCATAAAAGATAATAAAGTAAGCGATATTCTGATATTCCCTTAATTTATAAACTCAAAACACCGCTTATGCGTTTTTCATTAAAGCCCTTTTCCATTTATGCGTCGTTCCACTGCAGTCCCAGTTGATTCATGCGATGATGTTAAAATAGTTCGTTTATACGGAGGGAAAAAATATAAATATACTATAACACGTCGCTTGCTTCAATGTAATGTTTCTCTTCAAGGACCACTCTGTATAACTTTTGATCTAATGATCGAATCTTCTCGTTTATTCTACAAATTAAAAATTAAGTACTTGCACTTTGAGAAGAAGATCAAACATACCCATACATGTGACCTATGACGTCAGTGCCAGCTGATCGTCAATAAACAAAATGGCCTGAGTTGAGCTAAGGTTTTCTTCATGAGTTGTTAATTAACGTGAGGTTAATTGAATACAGCGCCGTATCGTACATTGAATTTGCTGAAATATGATTCTTTCTTAGATTTATTATTTGTTTATGCATTTTATTGTAACACGTGACGTAATTTTGTTTTGTGTACCTGGTAACTTCGATGCATAATTAATTTGCTTACATGGCTTCGTGTTTGTCTTTGTGTTAAGTTAGAAATATATCGTAAAAGAATTGAAATCATTGTGAAAGAATCTCTGTGGAGGATTATAGAATGCATCAAAGAGAATTGATACTTGACGAGGTAAGTTAACTCGAAATAGAATGGAATGAACAGTTGCTATTGTAAACAAAGCCAGGTTTCAACAACCAATCAGGCTCGAAATACACACACTACGTCACTTGCAGGTATCCCATTGGAAATATAAATCATCCTTTGTTACATTTCAGTCTCTAAAATACGTTAATGTTGCTGTTCCACAAATAACTACTTTTTATAAGGAAGTAAATGCATCAGCTAAAAAGACCAAGGACAGAAACTTAATATTTTCAAACATATTCCTTATCCTTATATTTTTATTCAGAACATGTTATTTTAGAATGTACCACTTAAGAGAATAGATACTTGACGAGGTAAGTTAACTCGAAATAGAATGGAATAAACAGTTGTTAATGTAAACAAAGTCAGGTGTCAATAACCAATCAGGCCCGAGATACCCACCCTACATCGCTTGCAAGTATTCCATTGGAAATATAAATTATTGTTTGTTACATTCCAGTCTCTAATATATGTTAATGTTACTGTTCCACATATAACTACTTTTCATAAGGAAGTAAATGCATCAGTTAAAAAGGCCAAGGACAGAAACCTAATATTTTCAAACATATTCCCCATCCTTTTATTCTTATTCCAAACATGCTATTTTAAAGTATCTCTTACTATCCCTACAATACCACCGGTTAAATATTCAATCATTTACGTAATTTACTGAAAAATATCGTTACAGGAAACCTAATATTTCACCAGGATGTCATAAGTAAGACATAAAACAGCAGCTTGCAAAGAATTAAAAAAAAAACTGCTCATATTTCAAAAAAAATAAAAATTAAGACATCTCACCGCACATGAGACAAGGTTAACTAATTCAGTCGGCAATGAAGCGAATAAATCACTGGATTTTTATGTCAAAGGAATGAAGACATCAACCGTCAAACCACGACCTGATTGTCATTTGTTTGCTTTTAAGATGTCTGCAGTAACGTCTCGAACAAAAAACTCTGCAGGAATACCCCCCTTTGGTCGAACCTCCAGACCTAACTATCTACCTTGATGTAAAAGTTAAGATATATATCGCCAAGAATTAGACGCCAAATCGGCAAATGCAAATTTAGACAAGAGAACATTGTTTTAAATGGGTATAAAAGACAAGGTTATTAATGGATTCATGGTGGATTATTTATTCCAGCACAGCGGGGGTTGATCTGACTTTTCCAACGTTCTAAGAGTACTTCGATGAATTAATCAATGAATTGAAGTTTTTTATATGATGGCTAAGAGAATGAAAAGACCTAAAATTTATTATAAGGATTTTTTTTTCTGATGTTCTTTCAACGTAAAAGTAGGGGGTAGCATAAGAATTTTCCCGGCCAGAGGTCTAAGTATTCCCCATCAGAAGTTACAATCACGATTGTGTAACGGAGATTTAATTGTGAAAAAAAAATAGTAATTGTGAAATTTCGCAAAAAGTTGAGCTGTTTTCTAAAACTTTCACCAAAGGGACTGTCCATTAATTAAATGATTAAGCATGATCTTTTCCAAGGGTTTTAACAGTTGCCAGCCCCTTTTATATTCATTGGCCAAAATAGGGTATCAGTGAAAAATCAGAACAAGTTCTAAGTGAGGTTTTAAAGTTGGTTGTTTTAATATTCATACATTTTAAATATTCATACACTTTTAATACAATAATTTAAATGGGAAATAATTAAAACAATAAACTAATTTTAAATAGAATTATTTAAAATATGAATAAATTAATAAGAAGGGAAAAAGGGAAAGCCAAGAAAATATTTACAAATTTGTTGGGAAAAAAAAGTTTACAAAATATCATTTTAATATATCTAATTTATTTTTTGCAATTAAAAATTTGATCCTTATATCTCTATTATGAACAATTATCTCTTTCATACATAACTAAACTAACATTTTGATTTTTTCACCTGCTTTACATTCTTCTACATTTCGAACTAAAACTGCTTGTATTTTTGAGTAATTGCAAAAATTGAGTCTTTTTTTAATTACCGTCATGTAGTTCTTAATGGACGATATATTGCAGTTATTAGATTCATCAAAGTTGAAACAAGTATTCGAAAGTTTTGCGATTTTTTTAATACTGCAAAATTTATGAGAACAGCTGTTATTTATTTGCGTTGAATTTATTTTTGATTTAATAATCTGTTAATTACTTTTTTTTGGCCCGGTGGCTGAGTGGTAGCGCTTTGCGCACCCTTGCAGAGGTCCTGGGATCGATCCTCGGGCCGGGTAAGGTTGAAACAGCCTCTCATCCCGTTAGTGGGTCAATAAAATGAGTATCAAACATGGTTCCGCGTTCGACTGACCACCCAACTTAAACACCTACACATGCACCCCAGAGCTCAAGGTTAAGAAAACTGGTCCTCTTTGGGCTTAAGCGCCACTGAGTTTAGTTTAGTTACATTTTTATTACTATGGTGTACCTTTTTTCTGAATTCAATCAGCGATCAGCAACCGATTTATTCATGTGGATGATTTCTGTGGAAAACGCCTGAAAGCCCCTTAGCAGCGCCAACCTAGAGCAAACAGAATAGACACACGTGGTTCTAAATATAACCCCCTATTGAACTAAACTTGCTTTTATGTGTATGTGTGCGTTTTTTAATCAAATTTCTCATGCATAAGACGACCACGTAACTTGTAAACACCCTCAAAGTTCAAAATGAATAGTTTTAAAATATTTTAACTCTTTTAGAGTCGTATTATTTAAATATGCTGGCACATAGTTCTCTGTTGTGTTTTTCCCTGTTCCAGAGCTCAGTACAGGATCGAGATTTAATATAATACCCAAGTTTAATACATTAACCAAGCTTAGCTTAATACAATACCCAAACTTATATTTTGTATCATTAACCATCAGATATTGTACCAGTATCAGATATTACATTTACCAACCAACACTGATTTACAATCTTAAAAATTATTTTCAGAAACATTTTTGCTTCTAACTCAATCACAGTCAGAAATAAAAGAATCTTCCATGTTAGTAAGTAATTGCGTCAGAAAGAAAAAAACTTCTTTCATCTCACCTACACCGCCATCATTTCGAAAAGCAAACTAAGAAATCTTAACAAGTCTCTGTGGGGAAATGACCATCTGGTCTTGAAGACGGTCAAGAAAGACATTTACTCCCACCCTGCGCAGTCTTTCTAACTCTAATTACACAGTCGGGCGGTCTCCAAGATGTAGGCGGTCTAAGTAAGTCGAAACTATCATCTTCATTTTGGAAAGGAACTGACGCAACTGACCGTAGTCCGGCTGTAATATCTGAGGAGAGA
Organism: Parasteatoda tepidariorum; assembly: GCF_982258835.1. NCBI lineage: Eukaryota > Metazoa > Arthropoda > Arachnida > Araneae > Theridiidae > Parasteatoda > Parasteatoda tepidariorum. The sequence goes on from NC_141755.1 coordinate 35,825,218, forward strand.
TGTCCATTACGAATGCTAATGGCTCCAGAGGCGACAGTCCTTGTTGTCCTGGTCACTTGAAGGTTGCACCTGTCGCGATTCTCACGAATTCGAGAGGGGCTTTTCCGCCATATGAATGAAGGGCTGGATTATGCGGCATTAAATTGCAGGGAATTAATACTGGCGAGACGACGTTATTGCAGTCCATGGCCGCCATGGAGAGAAATACGGCTTGATTTGTTCATTTGTTTTCCGATTAAATGTGGACTCGCGAAGTTTAATTTTAGTAAGTGGTCTGTTTTCAAAATTTGGTTGATAGTTTAGGAAATTTATTATTTTATTTTAATTATTTAAATGTAATTTTTTTTTTTCGTTTTATACAATATCTAAAAACTAAGCTATTTCCCTTTTTTTTCATTATCATGGCAAATAAAAAATAACAAAATAATTTTCGCTAATTAACAAATTAATGATCAGAATACATTTAAAAAAATGTTCCAAACGCTACATAGCTGCCATTTGGTAGGTCGTCAAGTAAAAGTTATTATAATCCACTAATAAACTATGGTAGTGACGAAATCCCACTACCATAGTTTATTAGTTGTCAAATTAGTCTAAATGGTAGCGACATTTAGGTTTGAATGTATAAATCTTTATTTTTAAAGTTACAATTAGATTGATTAACCCGTTATGAATAATAAGTAATTCAAACATAAAACATCAAAGCTCTAATGAGTTAGGCAAGCATGCTTTTATGTCTTAAAAAGTAGCTACATTTTTAGAAAATTCTTCTCGCCATGGTTGTAATTTCACTACCACTCTGTAATAATGGATATTTGAATTTCAAGAAACTTTACTCGTTTTTGACAAAACTGTTTCCTGGTACATGGCTCAGCGAGAACATTTCGTCAAAGCGACAAAATAAAAACTCGTCACTTCTTCGAGGAAACGAATCTCGTCAAAAGAAAAGAAACATTTCGTCATTCTAGTTTCGATCGTCTAGTCTTCATTCTACTTTGTTATTCTAGTTAACAATTACCCACAATGCAAGGTGATGCTGTTCCAAGTTGAGGAAACGTTTTCGTCATACATTTGAGAGCTCGCGCTTCGTCACAAATCACGCGACTTCGTGACGGAATTATTCTCAAAACTAACGAATTACAGCTCAAGAATTGCTGAATTGTCAAAAGTGAGCGTTTTATTTCTGAGAGGAGTACTCTCCGGTATGAAAGTGTATCTAATACATTAATTGAATAGGGTAGAGTCGTGGTGGCTCAGTGGATAGAAGGTTCACCTTCACCATGAGGGAACCGGGTTGCAGCGATCGAATCCCAGCGATGGTTGGTTGCTACGCATTCCACACACGGCTCACATCGACCACAGTTCTGACGTAAAATATCTTCAGTGATAGACGGATCATGGGTTAGAGTCCCCTCGCCGGGCTAACCGTGAGTGGTTTCCTCACTATGTTCACTATGTCACTATTAGTTCCATCAAAAAGTCCTCCACGAAGACAAATTTCTTCCAATACTTGATCCAAGAGTACCCTTGTCTTCTGCATTGGGCTCAAAATTACAAGGCTACGGAGTTGAACATTAGTAGTCGTAAACCAAAAAATTGAATCGGCTGTTCAACTGCGGTTATAAAATTGAATGTGGTTAGTTAAAGCAAAATTTTTAATGCACGTGTAAATAATTATTCCTTTGCTGGGAATTACATATTTTTCTTATAATCAATATCTAAGTCATTTATTTGATTATATTTAGCTAAGAGATTGATCTTATTTCATCAAGTATCCAAGTCCCATTTTGGATTTCGTTAAAGTAGCATTATATATTTTAAAATTTAATTACTTTAATATACACTTCGATCATCAAAAAGAAACAATAGTTAAGTTCGAAGTTGAAATGTATCTTCGATTTTAAATTACAAAAGGAAGTTAAAACGCAGCAATTTTAGTTTTCAGTTACAAATTGCACCCAAACGATAACAGCAAACTAACTGCCGCTATTAGAGCATTTTGTTTCACCGTAATGACGTATGAACACAACTAACTGAACTGTCAACATTGGCAGAAGGGACAGGGTGTGGGCAGGAGCTGCCGGACGTGACTCAGCCTGGACAAATGGACAAACACGTAGCCCAACTTCCATTTAAAGATTTAGCGAAACCCGATCTGCTTTTATGAGGGATAAACTACCGGACTTGCAAAAATGTATTTGCACGCAACGAAAAGAGCGGCGGCATACTACAAGTTGCTAAGTTAATTAATCCCAACGTTTTGGCGGCTTTCACAGGGTGTGGGGAGGGCGGAATATGTACCTGAAATCGAAGTAGGTAGGTGGAGGGGGGGTAGTGCAAATAGCTTTGCCGGCCCCTTAATAGGTTCCATATTGATGTCTCCTGTTTGCGAAGATGATGTTCTTGTTTGGGTTATATATGAACTGTTCATTTCTCTGCTTGGCTTGCAATCACTCATGAGGATTAGAAAGCGGTTATGAAAAGCAGCGATAACAGTAAGAGGATTGATGATCTGGAGATGGATTGCTACAATGGACTATGATATATTCTATCAAGTACATAATGGACTTGATACATTTTCCTTTTGTATTGTATAAATGAAGGCGTTGATGAGAACAAAGAAAAGCTCCCACATATCTCTTTTCATTTTATTCAGGTTTTTTTTAATGCTTTTTTAAAAAAAATAAAAACCGCAACTAAAGAATTGAGTTAAACAGTAAATATTAAATAAAAAAAAAGCGATTTTTAGTTAAATATTTTATTTTATTTCATAACCGGCATTGAACAATAGATCAACTTCCGGGTTTACGACTTTCAATGTTCACCTCCGTAGCCTTGTAATTTCGAACCCAATCCAGAAGACAAGGTAACTCCTGGCATTGGGACAAACCAGCCATCGTGGAGAACTTTATAAAGGAACTAATCCGCATTTGCGTTAAAGGGAAATAAAAACCATGAAAACCTCCCATGCTTTGCTCGACAACATGGGGATTCTAACCCCTGATCCATCTACCCATGAAGATATTTTTCTCCAGCACTCTGGTCGGTGCAAATCAGAAGCAGAATTCGCATCAACCGGCCATCGCTGGGATTCGAACCCAGGGCACCATATTGGGAGGAAAGAAATCGATCCCCTGAGTCCCGACGGGTCAGTTAACACATATTGAAGTGCAAGGAGCAATCAAATTGAGATGTTCAATTTAAAGTTCCAAATACTATTTTTATGCAAAACACAAGGCAATAAAATGTTTCTGTATATTGTGCTGCAAACTTGTATAATACCTGCCATAGTGTTTCTTTATTGCACTTGCTGCATTAGCACTATGGTCAAAATCTGATGGTTTTTAAATACCCATGAGACAATCTAGTTAAAGGAGTCTGTTCTCTCCTGTTGCCTTTCAAACTAATGGAAGTACTAAGACAACATACATAGGTCTCTTCAGAAGGTCTTCTTGCACTAAAGTAACGCAGTTAATCAAATGTTATGAAGTGACTTCGTTATTGCACTTGATGCATTAGCACCATGGGGAAAATCTGATGGTTTTTAAATGTCCACAAGACAGTCGATTTAAAGGAATTTGATCCCTTCTGTCACCTTTATAACTAATCGAAGTACCAGGACTCACGATAAGATGCCACCAATAGAATGGCGGTTTTTTCCGAAGAGGTGTTTAGAGAAGATATTTAGTACTTACAGTGCTAATTACTAAAAGAGATTTTGATAAGAAATAATAAAAACTGCAACTAAGAAAGAATTTCCAAATAGCTTTAAAAAGTTCAGTTTCTTTAGTAACTTATATTTTCCAGTATTTATAATAATATAACTACAGCATAGCAGAGAAGCTCAAGTTTTAAGAATAAAAATCCAATAATAAAACAGAATTTTAGTAGTAGATTGAACAGTTCAGCGATTTACTAAACTAAAAAAAAAATTTAATAATAAAGTAACTAAAAAATATTTAAAAAGGAACTAGAGTACTTTGCTGACTTTATTAAGTTCAGTAACTTTTGTGCTGATTACTAAAAAAAACTATTAAATACAAATTAGCATTTTCTACCAACTTTAGTAACATTATTTTCTAGTCACGTTACAATTACAACATACCAAAATGAAAAAGATCAAAACTCTACTTTTAAGAATAAAAATATCTGTTAATAAGAAATTATGGCTCTTTCACAAAGACATGTCTCAATGCGAGGGGGAAAAAATCTATTCATAATTGAAGAAGGACTCTAAGATATGTCGTGACGTCCGTGACCATGATGTTGGAGATGACGTCATAATCACAAGAGTAGGGTTCTTCCGAATGATGGTAGATTTTGGACAGAACTCCGCCCCCTGTCTCCATCACTTAAGAAGATGAAAGAAGAAACTATCAGTTTCAAACGCCCCACACGCAAAGATGAAGCAACCATTGGTTAAAGCGTACAAATTCATTAAAAGCTTGAAGAAAAAAAATGAACAAATAAGAAATTCCTATTAATAAAATAAAAAGCTTTAAAATTATGCAATATATATACTAAATTTAGCTTTTTGTTGTTAGTACGCAAAAAATAAACGGACCACCCAGAGTAACTTCCCGTTCTTGGACTCAATCTTAATAGTTTAAAAGGGTGACTCAAATATGCTAATTTAAAATTGCAGACGATATGTTAAGTTATTAAAAATACGACTTTTTCAAAATTCGATTTCTCAGGAACTATTCGACCGATTTCGCTCTAATTTTTGCATATTGCTGATTGAAAATGCATTTTTTAAAATGATGTAAAAAATTGCATACCTCACAATTTAAAACTTTTTCTCGACTATTATTATATAAAATAATAAATATTTACTAAAAGTTATATTTGTATAGAACTAATCTTTAAATAAACGAATTTTGTAATAAAATGCAAAGATTTTTCAATTCGCTTCTGGAAATATAAAAAAATACGCAAAAAATAAATAAATAAATAAAATAATAATAACAGGTCCAATCTTTGAACCACATTTCTTAGATTGTGTCTACCCCCTATAATTTGGAGTTCAGAAATCCGAATCCTGAAGTAAAAAGGTATGCTTATTCATAAAAAGTACGTTTTTGTGACTGATTTCGCAACTTAAAATATGGTATTCACTTGTTAATTAGCATATTTGAGATCACCCCTTTAAACCATAGAGTCTTAGAACGAGAAGATCCGATCATCAAATAAAAAGCAATTCAAGGTGCTCCGTTTCTTATTTTGAGCACTGTACACTAAAAATGAAGTTATACCTATCCTATTTTTGGTAAAGTACTATTAAAAATAAGTTATAAAGGATGTTTGGAAATTTACACGGCGGAACACTTAGCGGTTTAGGGAAGCAAGGTAAATTATCTTGCTTAAGCTTGTACCTTTGCTCTTATTGGTTAAACCACTTTGTACATGCCTCTTGCTTTGCTTTTTAACTGCTATTCGATATTTAAACACTGATGAAGGATTTTATTTAGAGAACCGAAACTATAGCATGTCCATCTCTGTACTTTATTCGTGCTGTATTCATGCTTTTATCTACGTAGCGCAAAGTATACTCTATCCTTCTGTTTTTAATCGTGCTAAGGTTCCAGTTTATGAATAATCTTAAAAAAGATGTATCAGCCGTGTTTGAATTTTAATTGGCGAGAGTGCAACAATAATTTCCAAAGAAAATCACATAAAACGCCAGTTCTGTTAATTACCTAAGTAACTGAGATTTAAATGATTAAGGGTATAAAATAATAATTTAAAAAAACTAAGCATTTTTCACTCATTAAAAAGTTGGAATTTATTTATTTTCGTCTAGAAAATTCTGAGTTTAATTATTTGCATTCGTATCATGAAAATAAATAAGTACAATCGGTATATAACAACGCCGTTTTTAAGTTTTAAGAGTGTACATTACATTCAAATTAAAGTCCACTGTTGAAAAAAATTGTGTATGATAATTAATTAAATAATAATTGTTTTCTTTTGCTCATGAATAATAAAGATAATAATATCGGAACTACGATACATAACCAGACAGCTGGAACCGAGCTAGCATACGTCACTTCCGTGCAGTAAAGCCATACCAACCGGTTTTTTTTTCTTTTTTTTTTTAATACAATAAGAAGTTTCAAAGGATAAAAAAAAAGTACCGTTACTATAAAATATTTACTAGTCACTCCTTAACCAAACTTGCCGTATTTTCTGTAAATATGTACAGTTTGCAGGAATTGGTTGCCGTTGAAACGAGTTATAAAAACAAATAGGAAATGTAAACTGATATCGTGCCCGGGTATTTTGCAAAAGATCTCGTTTAAAGAGGGGGTGTGCCAAAATACCATTAAGTTTACCTGCATCCTCACGCGAACTTTACATTTTCGTGAGCTGTCTGTCCACATTCTAATGTACCTCTTTTAAACCAAAATGTTCCATTCCATACCTTTTATATGCATGATATTTGATGTTTAGAAACGAATGTGCTTTTTGACATACTGTGTGAAAGGGGGATTTAGAATAATCGAACTTGAGGCTTCATTCGTAGAAATCGAATTTGTTACATCTAATGGACGGCACAGCAGAGTAAAATGTTAATATTCCAACATTATGTGTTTATTTTCAATTTGTTTAACGCGTTTAAAGAAATCAGGTTTCAGAATTTACATTGGAAATCGAATATGATTAACTTTATTGATGAGCTTAAGAAAGAACTTGCTAAGTGAGATTTTGAGTTTTCTGAGTTAAGAACATTTTGAAATCACTCAATTTTCCGAGCTAAGGAATATGTTAAGTGATATTTAGAAAGCACACAATATTCAGGTTTTAAAAAAACGCTGAATGGGATTTTTAAAGCATTCAATGTTTTGAGTATAATGTTTAATTAAATAGTAATTGTATTTTGAAAGCATTTGCGACGTAACTACCACTACGGTTATTAAACATCAATTCACTAGTATATAAGACATGCTAATTCGATTCAATCTTGGAGATAGATGATGGTTGACATTGTCGAATGCTCGTTCCCCAACATAGGTAACCATTGGACGCGATATGAGCATGTCAACTTCGGTAATTACCGTAAAAATTACAATATATCATTTTTTGTTCCGTAACATGGTCCGATAAAAATAGATTTTACCATAGAAAGTGTCGAATCATTGAGTACTGGTACTCTTTACTGTAACTTAATCCGGAATTTTTTACAGTGTACGCGAACTGTTAATATTTTATATTAAAATAATTCCTTCATAATTATTTTCTAGGATAATATAAATTATATACTACGATAATAACTGCTATTAAATAAAACTCAATTCAAACTCCCAATATAACAAGCGTCAAATTAATAATAAAATTTTATTTATTTTCCATTCAAGCTTGTCAACTGCAAGTAAAAATAAAATATAGCTAACACCCTTTTTCAGAAAAAATAAAGATAAAATGTAAATGTAAAGGTTCTCATGCATACAAATCAGACATTTTCTGTGAAACAGTGTACATATTAAGAGACATAATAAACCAAATCAAATCCAAGAGTTATCAAATCTCAATCTGTAGTATATACATCAAAATCATAATAAAATTTAATCATAAGTTTAGAAAAATAACACTAACTGTTCTATCTTTATTTCATCGAAAACTAACGCATTAAATTGCGAGCCATTCCATATTAATGACATTTAATGCACACGTAAAAGAATTTTTGAAGAGATAAATGAACCTTATTGATATGCTTTCACTTCAACATATGTTGTCGCAGATATAGCATGTAATTATGCAAATTAATACAAGATTGATGCGACCCAGTGCATGCGTCTGATATCCAAAAGATGTATTGTATTATATCGTGAAGTTAAGAGTGATATCTGTATGATATCACTCTTAAGTTGTTAGAAGGATAAAAATCAAAAAGCAGAGTGATTTATATGGTGTCTGAAACACACTTTTCAAGAAGAAAAAAAGGAAAAGAAAAAGACAACGATGTCTCACGCAAGGAAATGATTAATCATTACACTTCGTTGTGCGCTGATCAAAAATAGGTGTAATGGGGACGAAACTTAATTAATGTCATTGGTTGGTCTTAGATTTCCGTGCATGTGGAACAAGCGATTAAGATTTTTAAAAGCTGCGACTTGGAAAACATAATACTCGTTTATTACGCGACTCGAATCACGGGATTAAGAAAGGGGTTTTTAATAATGATTGGTTTAATGTTAAAAAAATCCACTTCTATATTATGAACATAATTTGAATTTAACGAGAAATTCTTTCTTAACTTTCTCCATTTAATTACAGCCACAAGATAAATGTATTCGTTTCTCCATTGACATTTTATATTAATGTTGTAAGGGTATCAAAAAACCACTTAGAAAGAAACAACGTTGAGTTTCTAATATATAAATCACCCATTTCAATAAACTGCAGAAGATGTTGAAATGCAGATCATTGAATACATTCTATACCTATCGTTATCTATGTGTTTGCATGCATGTTCCTGACCAAATGATTGCAAAAAACTCGCTAAACTAACAATAAAAAAAACTCATAATATAGGCAATTTTGTTAACTCTTTGAAGCAACCACTTGAACATCCTTGAGTCTAAACCCTGCCACACTGAAATAAGCTCAATTTCTCAAAATGTTGTGGAATAAGGGGAAAACTTTTTATAAGAATACTTAGTTATTGTGTGGTTTCGGCAATAAAAGCTAAGTCCACTTCAACTCTCTAACTTGCCACAAGGATATAGAACCAATTACTAAATTAAGAATCTAGAATGGGGGGAGGAGTAGTAGCTACAGTATAGACGGAAATGGAATTTTCGAAAATATATTCAGCACTTGGCAGTTAAAGTCATACGTTTAGCAAGTATCTGATAACGTAAGAAAATAGAAGAACGTGCAATTTAGTTACAGATATTTGAAAGAACGCTCATTTTTAAACAATTAAACAAACATCAAAGTATCAAATGGAAAATTAAATTAATTATCAACAGTAAAACGCAGAATTTATCTTCCTGGAAACAATACTACTTTAGTATTTGGAATGTACGAAATAGTTACAACATCGGAAATTTATTAAAACGGCAAACTCGTGAAAATTGCTTTTTTTTAAAAGGTATGGGAATATTTTTATATGGCCCTCTTCAGTAAAATTAAAAAGGAAAAGAATATACAAAGAACATTTTCTAAAGTTGTAATAATGGAAAAACATTGAATGACACTATTAAAAAAAAAGAAAAGATACACAGAACATTCCCCGAAGTTTTAACAATGGAGATACATTCGAATGTACTCTTCAGTCGAATATTTTTTGTAAAAAAGAAAAGTTAAAAAGAACATTCCCTGAAATTGTAGTAATAAGGACACATTTGAACTGCATTTTCTAGTCGAATTAAAAAAAGAAAAGATACTAAGAACATTGCACGAATTTGAAATAATTAGAATACAATTGAATGACACACTTTAGTTGAATTAAAAAAAAGAAAAGATAGACAGAACATTCCCCGAAGTTTTAACAATGGAGATACATTCGAATGTTCTCTTCAGTCGAATATTTTTTTTAAAAAAGAAAAGTTAAAAAGAACATTGCACGAATTTGAAATAATTAGAAAACAACTGAATGACACACTTTAGTTGAATTAAAAAAAAGAAAAGATAAACAGAACATTCCCCGAAGTTTTAACAATGAACTGCATTTTCTAGTCGAATTAAAAAAAGAAATTATACAAAGAACATTGCACGAATTTGAAATAATTAGAATACAATTGAATGACACACTTTAGTTGAATTTAAAAAAAGAAAAGATAAACAGAACATTCCCCGAAGTTTTAACAATGGAGATACATTCGAATGTACTCTTCAGTCGAATATTTTTTTAAAAAAAGAAAAGTTAAAAAGAACATTCCCTGAAATTGTAGTAATAAGGACACATTTGAACTGCATTTTCTAGTCGAATTAAAAAAAGAAAAGATACAAAGAACATTGCACGAATTTGAAATAATTAGAATGCAATTGAATGACACACTTTAGTTGAATTTAAAAAAAGAAAAGATAGTTAGAACATTTGTCGAAGTTGGAATAATAAGAACACATTTGATTGGCCCTCCTCAGTTGAATAAAAAAAAATATATATATACAAAGAACATTCCCGAATTTGCAATAATGTTCATATTTGAATGATACACTCTAGTTGAATTAAAAAAAGAAAAGATAGAAAGAACATTCGTTAAAGTTATAATAATGGGAACACATTTAAATGGCACTTTCTAGTTAAATTTTTTGTTGTAGGATAATGGGAATACACCTAAATGGCACACTCTCCTTTTGAATTAAAAAAGAAAAGATCCAAAAAACATTCGCCGAAGTTGTAGACAATAATGGGAATACTCCTAAATGGCACTCTCCTTTCGAATTAAAAAAGAAAAGATTTAAAAAAACATTCGCCGAAGTTGTAGACAATAATGTGAATACACCTAAATGGCACTCTCCTTTCGAATTAAAAAAGAAAAGATCTAAAAAAACATTCGCCGAAGTTGTAGACAATAATGTGAATACACCTAAAAGGCACTCTCCTTTCGAATTAAAAAAGAAAAGATCTAAAAAAACATTCGCCGAAGTTGTAGATAATAATGGGAATATATCTAATAGAAACTCTCCTATCGAATTGAAAAAATATACAAAGAATATATTAGGAATATATTTCCCGACGCTGTAGAAATAGTAATACATCTAAATGAAACTTAGCTGACGAATTAAAAAAAAAAAAATACAAGTAGCGTTTTAAAGGTAACTAATTGGATTCAGATCATTTTTTTTTCGTACAAATTTTCCTATTTCAATTTGGCTACGTGAACGCTAAAAAGTATTTAATAATGTATCAAAATTTAACCATTAATTAATATTTATTATCAATACTTCAATACGATGTCTATACCAAAGAAAAGAGAACATGACAGCCTTTTATCGAAAATTTATTATTCATGAAAAAGAATCGATTTCAACAATATTTATTCTTAGAATATTTTCAATGAACAATGGATAGCGGTATTGTCCTCTTCCATTTCATGCCGGGACATATTTTTTTCTCTTTACCATTCTCAATCCAGCGAAACATTCAAAACACACACTACTATGTAGTGATATAGCTGCCGCGTGGGAATACGCCGACATGAAATCCAGCTGCCGGATTTTCAGGGAAAACAGGAGTCACGCTAGCGAAATAAACAACAATCCGGCTACAATTGCCAAGTGGAAAACGAAAAACATTTCCAAGATCATGCTCTAGATTTGTGCAGCGAGGGATAATCTTGCCGGGACAGTGAAAACGGAGTTTTGAGAAAACTTCAGCCATTTTTGAATTTAGATGGGATTCACTTTTCATGTAAATTCATTTGAAATTATTTATTAAAATTCAAGAGATTATTAATTCATATCATTCAGTCAGAAACGAAAAAAGTATCAGTTATTTAAATATTCTATTTGATGAGGAGATTATTTATTCATAGTTACAAAGGAAAAACAATTATAAATTATTCTACTTTATACACATAAAAGAGATGTTGATTCACAGTAGTTCAAAAGGAAACGAAAAACAATCATTAGTAATTTCAGTATTATTTTTGACAAGTATAATGAAATTATTCTGTAAATGTAGTTTAAAGTGAAAATAAACAATAAATAATTTCAGTATTCTATCTCATACACAAAAAGAGATTGTTAATTCACTAGAGCGCAAACGGAAGGGAAAAAAAAGAGTAATAATTATTTCAGAATTATATTTGATACGTACAAATATATTATTAATTCACAGTAATTTAAAATGAGACGAAAAAGAATCACTAATAATTTCAGTATTTTATCAGTACGAAAAACAATAATTACTAATTTCGGTTTTCTTTTAGACACGTATGAGGAAATTATTCTTGAAATAATAATGAAATCATTTTCTAAAAGGAAATATATATATATATTTATATATATATTTATATATATACACTCATAAAAGGTCTCTAATATGGAAGCAAAGGAAAAGAAAATGATGTTGAAATTTAATGAATCCTTACAAAGGAAGGCGAGACTTAAAACTTTAAAACCTGTTTGATTGACTTACATATACTGGATTAGTTTCTTATAATGGTCTTTAATTCATTTCCATTTCCTTTTGCAATCAAACAGTTTTGTAAAACTTCAGCCTTGATGTTTTCAGTAGTTGCACGCTTAATTTATATTGTTTCCAAGCTTCGATATTAATTTGAGATTCTTAATGAGTACGGGAGAGCTTTGTACCTTAAACAGTGTATTTATTAGCGCCACTTGGTGGTACTATGTTGTTTTCAATAGGTTTATAGTAAAGTTCAATAGATTTAGAGTATAACTGTAACAACAGGTAATATATGCTGTTTTTGTGATTTAAGACAGTTGGTGATCATGCTCGGCTTGGTGTAAACCATTTCAGGTTTTTCAGCCAGTATTTTTCTTTTTTTTGTGTGCCTAATACAAACAAAAAATTTATGCGTATCGCACCTTGGACAAGTCTCTACATTGTATCTTGGACCGATTCAAGTTTTGTTAGCAAAAATAATTATATCAATATCTATAGATTATATTAATATCTATAGATTATATCAATATCTATAGATTATATTAATATCTATAGATTATATCAATATCTATAGGTTATATGAATATCTATAGATTATATCAATATCTATAGATTATATCAATAGACTAATAATTATATGAATAGACTAATATATTAATAGATACGCATTCACAAAATTTCACACATTCTTAAGCTCTTACTTAGTACGTAAAAAATAAAAAATAAAAATTGGTCCAAGGTCCATCCTTCTCAATGTTTTATTTTTTCCATTTAGTTCTAACAATAGATATTAACGGCGACCGTTACGAAACACCGTACTAATAAAATTTCACCATTTATAATTCCCTCTAATTTTTACTTATAAACAATATTTCATAATTTTAAAATTATGTCGAATTCAATTTAGTAACTAGATAATTTATCTATTTCAAAAGATATATATTTATTTTAATTTAAAGGCTAGACAGTTAATTTATTAGTAGCTCCAAATTAATCTAATTTAAATAGTAAAGATAATATAATTTAAAGCATATTTCAGATTCTGAATTTTAATTTACCTTCATACTTTTCGTTTTTGTAAACAGTATAAATAAACTACGAAAATTAAAAAAAAAAAATTCTTTTATGAGGCATAATTTGAGGCTATACATGACTAATAGAAGGGCCATATTTGTCTCATGGGCCGTAAAATGCCTGCCCTAGTTTGTTTTACGATTAAAACTACTTCTGAATAAAGTTACGTGTCAACCATAATAATAAACTACAGTGAATAATTAAATTCCCTTTCTGCAATATTCTGAGCCCCAGAAGGGAAAAGCTTTAATCTTTAATTATATTTTCTAAAGAGTTTCAAATTATTTTGCATATTGAAAGGCATTATGATATCAATAATTTTACTGTAAACATGTTTAACTCTTCCGGGAAATATTTAATTACAATAATTAGGGAAATGTTAAGATATTTATAATTGAGACAAAATGCAGTAATGTTATAAGCGCATCATATTCTCAGAAACCTAAAACCGGTAATTTAATTCGAGAATTCCTAACGTGAGATGCATTTCTATCCACTATTATAACCATTCTTTTTCTACACAACTGTTTTGCTTTAAATGGGATGTTATCAAGCAGTCGAAAATGCTACATAAAATATGGCACAACATATTATTATTATTTTAATATTTATATTAACCTTTTGCTTACGGCTGGTACAACATGTGGACCACATGCAATGGCACAACCTGGTACACCGTAAGCAAAGGGTTTTTAAATAAATCAAGTTCAACTGGTTTTAAGATGCAGAATTTAAATTAGTTATTTATATTTAAAACCACTAGAATCGTTTTTAAGTTATTTTGATAACATTTACCCAGCATTTAAGAAAAATGGAATGAGATTGGAGCAAATTGGAAGTCCTGGTGGCACATAAAAAAGATATGATCATTCATATCATGAAACCCCAGAGTCAGAATATACATTTTACTGAAGTTTTTTTTCCCTTCTTCCGTTTTCTACAATCTCCCGATAACTTTAGTATCTATATAATTCTTAAATAGCTATCAAATTTTATTTTAGTACAGTTATTCAAACTGTGACTATCCGATAGAGCGATTCCCAGCTTTTTTTCGACTATGGAAGACTAAATGCTCGACCTTATTTTAGAATATGTTAAAGAAAGAGAGAGTATTAATTATTTTAAAACCATTTATTGTGAAGCATGAAAATTTTCACCATTTTAGCAATAATAGAGATGTCTAAGCTGACGTCGCTTCACCTATCTTTCAACTATAATTTCATGAGTGATTAATTAGTTACAGATAGCAACAAATAGGAATACATTTATTGGGATGTGAATATGAATCGTCCAATAGGAATAGTGCAAAAGACAATTGATTGATTTATTCCACTCAGTAATACAGTTCAGCCTCTGGCCCGGACATGTCTATAGCTCCAACATTAAAATTTATATCGGACAGTTGAATTCATGGGAATGGGATACCTGCAAGTGACGTAGAGTTCGAGCCTGATTGGTTGTTAAAAAGTGGATCTGTTAACGTTAGCAACTCTTCTTTCCTTTCTATTTCGAGTTAATTTACCTCGTCAAGTATCAGTTCTCTTAAGTGATACATTCTATAATCCTTCATTCAGAATGATTGCAATTCTTTCACCATACATTTCTCACTTAACACAAAGGTATGCACGTAACTAATTACGTGTTACAATAAAATACATAAACAAATAATAAATCTAAGAACGAATTATATTTCAACAAATTCAATGTGTGATACGGAGCTGTATTTAGTTAATTTCACGTTAATTAACATTCTAACTTGTGGGGAAAAACTTAGCTCAAATTTGACACGTTGTTGTTTATTGACAATCAGCTGACGCTGACGTCATAGGTCAATTGTGTGGGTATGTTTGATCTTTTTGAAGTGCAAATACCCAATTAAAGCGGCATCTAGTCAAGTTCTGAATTAGTTTTTGTTGTGAGAAAAAGCAAAAAAAAAGAAGAAAAAACTTAATGAATTAAACTGAATGTTTAATTCATTAATTTTATGTAATTAATAAATTTTTTATTCATAATTCAGAATGTTTAATTTAACTAGTTTTTGTTGTGAGAGAAAGCAAAAAAAAAGAAGAAAAAACTTAATGAATTAAACTGAATGTGTTAATTCATTAATTTTATGTAATTAATAAATTTTTTATTCATAATTTAGAATGTTTAATTTAACTAGTTTTTGTTGTGAGAAAAAGCAAAAAAAAAGAAGAAAAAACTTAATGAATTAAACTGAATGTTTAATTCATTAATTTTATGTAATTAATAAATTTTTTATTCATAATTCAGAATGTTTAATTTAACTAGTTTTTGTTGTGAGAGAAAGCAAAAAAAAAATAATAATTAATTAAACTGAATGTTTAATTCATTAATTTTATGTAA
Organism: Parasteatoda tepidariorum; assembly: GCF_982258835.1. Lineage (NCBI taxonomy): Eukaryota > Metazoa > Arthropoda > Arachnida > Araneae > Theridiidae > Parasteatoda > Parasteatoda tepidariorum. The sequence continues at coordinate 35,840,741 of NC_141755.1, forward strand.
TTAATAAATTTTTTAATTCATAATTCAGAATGTTTAATTTAACTAGTTTTTGTTGTGAGAAAAAGCAACAAAAAAAATAAAAATTAATGAATTAAACTGAATCACGGATTTCATTGAAATAAAAACGAAAAAAAAAAACCAAGCTATAAAAGTTGAGAATGGTTAGCAGGAAAGCAAATTTCCTTTTTATTGAACTTAAATTGGAGATCTCTATGGAAAACACGATATAAATATTTATAAATGCATATTCATCTCATAATCTATTCAATATATTGTTAATAGAAATTTTTTTCTTAAATTTAGCTATTTCTTTTTCCATTGGTATTTTACTTAAATAGTTTTATAAAAATAACCAAAACATAATAAATTATTGATTGGATATAAATATAATAAAAGTTTCAAAAATCATAAATGGTCAAAAAAAAAAAAAAATTACTGGACTAACTAAAATAACTTTCGGAATCCTAGTATATTTAGCATATAAAAGAACCATCTTAGTCATTCCCTAGGATCCTAGAATAGTGACACAGTCAGTTCCAAATGCATGAGGTTTGTCCAAATTCTTAGCTAGTTAATTAAAAGATCTGATTAGGGTTAAGTGTTCAGTTTAAGAGTAATATGATGCGCAATTCCAATCCATATAAAAAAATAATTAATAAAAAAATTTAAAAAAAACAGAAATTACTGAATTTATTTTCCAAAAACCTTTTGCTTGTTTGATCTCGAATATTTTAATGCAGCAAGGGATTCAAAATAAAATAAAAAGGTTGCGACAGTTGAAGCGTAAAAAATCTTTTGGCTAAAAAATCTATATTAAGAAAAAAGAAAACCCAATGCCTTGAAATTGAATTTTTTATAGAAATTTCTTTTCATTAAAAACATACTTTAATTTTTCGACATTATAATTCCATAAAAAAACACTTTTAACGATATAGTTTAAAATATCAAATCATTATCAAACACTGAAGAGATATATTTTAAATTTCACGATACCATCGATACCCAAGTAGCACGTTCAACATACATTTCTAAATACACGTCAACATTATTCAAAAATAAATAAATAAAACACTTCAGAGACACATTTTAAAATTTACAATATCATTATTCCATAAGTAACAATTTTAATGATATATATTCTGAAGCTTAACTTAAAAAATATGTATTTAAAAATTCGCGTCACTATTGTAACCCCATAAATAACACTTTAAAAATTTATTTCAAAACAATGGCAACAGTTATGGAAAGGCAATTAGAACATACTTCAATAAAAACTATTGCAAATCTCCAATCATACACAAATCTGGGATCTGAAACCAAAAATGTCGGTTTAATTCTATTTTAGTCCAAATAAGAATAGAGAAAGAAAGGGTTTGTTCTGTGGAAAGACTCCAGGGAGCTTCCACCCTAAAGACATCTTTTTCAAAAGGTCCAAGGATAATTACGTTAAATCACGGTAATCGATTTCAAGGGTGCTTCTACGAATTTCGAGGATGGAAGCCATGTTTGTCAAGAGTAAACAACCGTCAAAGACCTACTCCGCTTTACTTTTAGATTTGCTTCTTTTTTTTTTTTTTTTTGTTCCATCTCTCTCACTTTAGTCGAAAGACGTACTGATTCTTTTTGTTTTTTATTTTATTCTGATCTTCTCTCTCTTAGAAGTCTTGGACTCCGTGTGGTGTGTTGTCCTTGCTGTTAGGATACTAGATTCCTCTTCGTGTTTTTCTATATTGTTAGGGATTTTGGGTTTCGTTATCTGGTTGTCTTTGGTCTTCCAGTGATTGTTCAGTGGAAGAATTAATGACTCCGGAATCGGATTTAGGGCGTATGACATGAAAGATAAGTGCTTTGTCACAAGTTAAACTCCATTATTGCCTTGTTTTTTTTCTCAAAGAAAGTAATGATACCAATTCAGGGAGATGTTTTTTGTTCAAAATAATATCGTGAGCTTTGACGCTAGGCAGCCAATTGGATAGCATTCAAATTATCCCTTAATCTTTTAATGATAATTTGATTGCAAGGAAATTGAAATTAGCAATTAATTTAAGCAAATTATCATTTAATATTGAATGCCTCATTTGCAAATAACCGTTGTTTGACAATCAAAACGTCTATAAATCTCATCACATTCAAATTATCATTCAATCTTTTAACGATTTAATTTGTTTTTAGTCTCTTTTTCATAAGTCCTGGATTCGGTGTGTTGTCCTTGTTGTTAGGATACTAGATTCTTCTTCGTTTTTTTTTTATTGTTAAGAACTTTGAGTTTTGTTATCTGGTTGTCTTTGGTCTTCAAGTGAAATGACAGAGATTGTTAAGTCGAAAAATTAATGACTCCGGATTCGGATTCAGGGCGTATGACTTTGCCACAAGTTAATCTCCATTATTGCTTTGTTTTTCTTAAATGAAGTAATGATATCAGTTCACGGAGATGTTTTATTTATTTTTTTCTTCTTCAAAATATTGGTAGTTTTAAAGCTAAGTAGCCAAATGGATAGCATTCAAATTATCATTTAATCTTCTAAAAATAATTTTATAGTAATGCGAATGAAACTAACTTTTATTTGAGGAAATTATCATTTTATTTTGCTTCTAAATGTGCATTGCATGATTTTCAAAAAATCTATAAATCTCATTGCTTTTAAATTATCATAAGCTTTAACTATAACTTGATTATGAAGCGATTTAAATTATCATTTAATCTTGTAAGCTTTATTTCCAAAAAAGCATTAGCAATAAACAATCGGCAATAAATTACTTGAATGGAATAAGCATTCTTGATAACAATTTTTTCATTAACTACTTTTTAAAATATAAGGAATATGATAAGTGAATAAATTTATTACTGGATTTAAATTATTATTACATCTAAGTTTAAAAATATTCTTTAAAAATCAACTTCACTCACGATAATAAGTTAAACTAATTTCTGAATAAAAAGCATTTATTTCTATAAAAGTTAAAAAATTGTAATTAATTTATTTCTAAAGAAATATATATTTCATTTTAATGTTAGAATATCTATTTTTGGAAATCAAATTAAAAATATTATTATTCAAACAGCATTATATAAAGTATAAATATTTGGTAAGTCTTAAAAATCAAGAGCATTCACTAGAATGAAATTAAAAAGAAAAAAAATGTAGGGCTGAACTGTAAGAGTGGCGCAGAAACAGAGTTTTAAAAACTTTTTAAATCATTTTATCTTCATTTTTAAATTACTACACAAAGTTTGAGTTTAATCTTACAATTCTGTTTCATCAATACAAAAAACATCTTACAGAAAATGTACATACCTAAATACTTAAAATGCTTTCGGAAATATATTATCTTCAAAGGCGATTACTTACCTAGAAAAGAAGAGAAAAACACACAATTAGTAAAATAATTATTAATACTAAAAATAAAAATTGTGTGATAGTTATATAAATTAATAAAATTATTATTATTACTATTACACAATTAATAAAATAAATATTAAAATACATAATGAAACAGGATTAAAAAAATTGAAGAGAAAAAGAAAATAGAATAAAATATACAATTCCAGTCCCCAATTAGAATTTTTCCAAGTCATTAATCAAAGATAATTCTAAGTCATAATTAGAGAAAGATTTATTTATTATAGCTAGAATATTTGTATCGAATTTGTGTCAGGTAATAATTTATTTATTACCTTTCAAGATTTCAATATCCATACATATCTAATCATCAATTTTTTATGTAAGGTTTCATACTTCAGAAAAAATACCACTTTTTTTTCTAATTATGCATAGATAATCACATACATTAAATAAGTTATAAAAGAAAAAAAAAATTGTAAAAACAAGCCTTAAAATTCAAAGGAATCTGAATATACTTTACAAATCTTAAGAAACAGAAATTGTTAAAACGTTTCAAAATAATGGTATTTAGTTTGAAAACTTCGAAAAATTATACCATATAATCTTGAAAAATTATATCATGATGCATAACACTTAAGGAAGAAGAAGAAAAAAAACTGAAGGTACGGAAAATAGTTATGATGGCTCCAATCTTCAGATGATACCACTCTATAATTTTAATACTCTTTCTAGCACCAAACTTTACGAACAGAATGAATTATGCATTGAGCCATCAAAAAAAGCTCTAAAAGTGATTATCGCTTCGGAAATTTGTTTTAATGGATTCTACCTTAACGCACCCTTCTTTTTCGCCAAATATGCATAATCTCGAAGATATTCAATTTAAAATTATAACTGTCGATGAAGAGTTGTCACTTCTAACGCAAACCACAGAGAAAATTGTTTGATAAAAAAGAATAAAGTACTACTTTTGCGTTAAGTTTTAAATAATCAGTTCTTCTATTAAAACAATGTGTTTTAAGTCCGATTCAAAAAGTAAGATATAATTGTTTGTCGAAAAGATGGAAGAATTAACTTTTGCGCCACGCTTTGAATAATTTGCTTTTACATTACAACAGTGTATTAAAATTTGGTTCAGAATGAACGAATGGTTTTATGAGAAAAACAAATTACTATTTTTTGCGTTACGTTGCGTTAAGTTTTGAATAATTTGTTCTTTGATTGAAACCACGTGTTTGAAGTTCGATCCAAAAAGCAAGATATAATTGCTTGTTGAAAAGAGTAAAGAATTAATTTTTGAGCTGCGCTTTAAATAATTTGCTTTTACATTACAACAGTGTATTAAAATTTGATTCAGAATGAAATAATTGTTTTGTGAAAAAAATAAACGACTATATTTTGCGTTACCCTTTGAACATTTTCAGAAATTTATTTTAAAAAGAAGTGTTAAAGTTTGATTAAAATGTGTGACACAATAGTTAGTTGAAAAGAATAAGTAACACTTTATGTGTTACACAGAAATTAATTTTCCTTTATATTAAGCAATGTGTTTAAAATCTGATTCAACATAAATAAACGTAGAAAAGATTAGTTTGAGTTGCATATTAAATAATTAGCCTTTATATTAAGACAATACGTTAAAGAATTCTTTCAAAATAAATAACATAATTAAAACAAAAATAAAGAATTACTTTTTGCGTTATAATACTTTGAATAATTTGTCTTTATATTAAAATAATGTGAGATTCTAAAAGAAATATTTAATGGAATATAAAAGAAATGTCTAAAAGAAATATTAAAATAATATGGTACACCATTTTGCCTAAAACCTTACATTTGTTTTGTTATCGAGATATAGTTAAACTCATTGATTTTAAGCGAAAAATTGGCCGAGTCAAAATCTGAGTACATAGAAATGCTATAGATATAATAGATTAAAGAAATGAAAAAATTAACGCACAAAAGATTTTAAGAGTAAAAATTTGAGATTTTCTTTAGTTCAAATATCAAGCTAATTTGTATTTTAACTTTAAAATAGTAATAATGCAGAGATTCTTTTAATTTGGAGAATCATAGAGTATGTTAAAAATCAGGAATTATCAGGTAAAATCAGCTTCACAACGTAAAAAGTTGTCAAGCACTTAGGGCAGTAAAATACATAGATTAGTTAGTTATCACTTTAAAACGGTAAAACACCAAAATTAATTTCCATCTAACACTTTAAACGGTTAAAGACAAAGATTAGCTACCTAGGACTGAAAACGATTGAAGGCAAAGATTAGTTACCTATTACTGAAAACGGTTAAAGGCAAAAATTAGTTACCTAGCATTGAAAACGGTTTAAGACAATTAGTTAAGAAGCAATTAAAGACAAAGATTGGTTATCTAGCACTTAAAACGTTTTCATGCAAAGATTAGTTACCAAGCATTTAAAAAGGTAAAAAGCAAAAATTATTTTCCAACTAGCACTTAAAACGGTTATAGACATAGATTAGTTACCTAACACTAAAAACAGTTTTAAAAAACAAACATTAGTTACCAAGTACAGAAAACGGTAAAATACAAAGACTAATGTCTTCGAACCTTATTGAATATCGAATTAAATTCCTGGTTAGTGCTTAATAGTCTCCTATAAAACACAAAACTAAACATGAGTTTTCTGTGACTTCAGCTAAGCAGCTAAAACGTTTCCGAGTTAGACATCGTCAAGTCATATCGCAAAAGTTACGAAATAAACAAACTGTAAAAAAAATAATAATAACATAAACCATGTGTCATGATGGAACATGAATGAAAACCCAATCTCCCTGTCTCTACAGTCCGTTCCATCCTTTCATTCCCTGCGTCTCCATAGTTACCATTGCTCTTGGGCATCTTCTCACTCAGCCTCTTGTGATCCCTATCCAAACATTCAGTCTTTTTCTGTTTTTGTTTGTTTGAGTTTCAGAGGGTCTCTCCATCCTTTTTATTCGGATTCCGCGGCCGGTCGATTTTTGGTTCTTTCAGTACTGGGCACACACACAAGATCGCATTTGTAGAGATAGCACTTCAAAGTGAGATAGAAAAAGGGTGAATGAAGTGTGGACACAGGATATTATCGACTGGTCAAGCAAGGTTTAGATTTTTTATACTATTATTGTAAATCTTCCAACAGTAAAGCAGTAGAGTTATAAAAGTCCCAGTTTTAGAAAAAAAAGTCATAAAAATAAATTATTTAATTAAGGGTAGTGGTTGTCATGTCATGATACAATAGGAAAATGTTAACTTCATGCTAATGTTAACTCTATAGGGAAAAGTTAACTTCATGCTAATAACTCTAGGGAAATGTTAACTTCACGCTAATGGTAACTTTATAGGGAATTTCAGGAACGAAATTTCTTCTGCTTACTTTCAAAACAGTCAAAAAAAATTTTAAAAAAAAATAGAAATAGAATTTCGCAGTTTTAGAAAAAATCATAAAAATATAATGTTCAAGGGTACAGATAGTCATATCATGACTCAATAGGTAAATGTTAACTTACCGCTAATGCTAACTCTATAGGGAATTAGATAAACGAATTTTATAATTGTGTGTAAAAATTTTTCAATTCGCTTTATAATTACTCGAGATATGGTGAAATGCGCAAAAAGTAAAATTAACAATAAGGGGTCCAGGGGTTCAAACTTTCGATCGCTCTCTTGGCCTAACTATTGTGACCATATTTCCCAGATTGCGGTAACTCCCTATATTTTGGGGGTTAAAAATCCGAATCCGTCGAAAAAAAGGTATATTTATTCAGAGAAAGTATGTTTTTGTGTCTGATTTCGTAACGTAAAATATTGCCTGCATCAGTTAATTAACATATTTGAGGTCATCCCCTTAAGTCAGTAAGATTGAGCTCTTGAACGTGAAAATCCGATCATTAGATTAAGAGTTATTCAGGGTGGACCATTTTTTTTTTTTTTTGGAGTTCAGTACATCTGTTCTAAGCATCTAGCTAATTTAATTAATACGCATAAATGAATGCTCGAGAAAAATAGTTATTATTTATTGATAAACATGGTTAATTATAGTTGGTAATGACAAAATTATTAACCAAATCCAATTAGAACCATTCAGAAAAAGTACACTTTTATGTCTGATTTCATAACTTAAAATATCGTCTGCATTAATTAGAATATTTTTTGGCGATCTGTACATCTGTTCTATACGTCTAGCTAATTTAATTAATACGTATAAATGAATGCTCCAGAAAAGTAGTTATTATTTATTGATAAACATGGTTAATTATAGTTTTTAATGACATAATTATTAACCAAATCCAATTCGAACCATTCAGAGAAAGTAAACTTTTATGTCTGATTTCATAACTTAAAATACCGTCTGCACTAATTAATTAGCATATTTTTTTGGCGATCTGTACATCTGTTCTAAGCATCTAGCTAATTAAATTAATATGCATAAATGAATGCTCGAGAAAAGTAGTTATTATTTATTGATAAACATGATTAATTACAGTTGGTAATGACAAAATTATTAACCAAATCCAATTAGAACCATTCAGAGAAAGCACACTTTTATGTCTGATTTCATAACTTAAAATACCGTCTGCACTAATTAATTAGCATATTTTTTTGGCGATCTGTACATCTGTTCTAAGCATCTAGCTAATTAAATTAATATGCATAAATGAATGCTCGAGAAAAGTAGTTATTATTTATTGATAAACATGATTAATTACAGTTGGTAATGACAAAATTATTAACCAAATCCAATTAGAACCATTCAGAGAAAGTGCATTTTTATGTCTGATTTCATAACTTAAAATACCGTCTGCACTAATTAATTAGCATATTTTTTTGGCGATCTGTACATCTGTTCTAAGCATCTAGCTAATTTAATTAATACGCATAAATGAATGCTCGAGAAAAATAGTTATTATTTATTGATAAACATGGTTAATTATAGTTGGTAATGACAAAATTATTAACCAAATCCAATTAGAACCATTCAGAAAAAGTACACTTTTATGTCTGATTTCATAACTTAAAATATCGTCTGCATTAATTAGAATATTTTTTGGCGATCTGTACATCTGTTCTATACGTCTAGCTAATTTAATTAATACGTATAAATGAATGCTCCAGAAAAGTAGTTATTATTTATTGATAAACATGGTTAATTATAGTTTTTAATGACATAATTATTAACCAAATCCAATTCGAACCATTCAGAGAAAGTAAACTTTTATGTCTGATTTCATAACTTAAAATACCGTCTGCACTAATTAATTAGCATAATTAATTAATTGAGTCCTAGTAAGGGAAAAATCAAAGTGATTCGTTTAGTTTGTGCACACTGTGCATCAATGGTTAATTTAACAATTCAAAACCGATATTTAATTCAAAACTAAATGCACTATAACTTCAAAATAAGTTTAAGAGAATATTTTTAAAAAACATGGACGCCATTTACTTATGCAACATCATAGCAAATCAGGCGTCACACACAGAGGTTTGAGAAACAGGATTGGCTATAAAACTGTTTGAGGTGAAGACCTCCATATAGATAGAAGATGAACATTTCGGCAGGGTGGGTTGGAATAGTTAACCGCATCTCAAGGTAAAAAGAATAAAAAAACATTTTTACAACCTCCCATCCCTTTTCGGCAAAGAACAAGATGAGCTTCAGGGTGTCGTCCGTTGTAGTTACGAGTCTCTAATTATGGGTGTCGGTTCTTTGTAAGTGAGAAAGAGGCCCTGCCGGAATCTTAGAAGGTGCGATGCCTATCACTGATGATGACTCCGCCCTGTTTCGCAGCTCTGTGTAATGATTTTTTAATAGTTATTTAAATATTTATAATGCTGTAAAGTTTATTATTTAAATACCGGGAAGTCTTAGTCTAAACGAATAAAAACGAAGGCTAAGAAATAGTTTCAAACTTTTTTATGCGTAGCATTACATCTGGTTCAGGTTAAAGAAACTTAAACAAAGACGATGTTTATAACCGTTGAGTTATTGAACTCATTAAAATTTCAAACAGTTTTTTAAATAAGCTCTTTTTTATTAAATCATAGTGTTATATTAAAGCCATCAATGAAACAAATATTTTGAATTTCGAACTTAGTTTCCAACCTTAGATTATTTTAATACGCTCTTTAAGAGTATTTTTTTTAAGCAATTCAAATCTTAGCCTAAACCGCGATCCACAAAACAGTTATTAAAACGTTATTAGACAAGATCTCTGCATTAAAAGGAGCACAACAGTCCTTTGATTAGAGATAGTAATTCAGATTTCTAAAGAAAAATACTGAAAAAAAACTAAACAAAACAATATAGTGAAACTCAGAGTTACAAAAAAAGAAATTCAAAGCCTCGTCTAAGTCATAAATTAAAACAATTTTCAAAATCCACGAAACAATTTTTCATTCAACTTATAAAAAATTTTCTCTGAACACTAAAACATTGTCGAAAAATCCACTTAAAAATATACTATGCAATGCAGAGTCGTTAATAGACAAGATTTCGGTACTAAATGGGGCACAAAAATCCTTTGATCAGAGATTGCAATTCAGATTGCTAAAACAGAATAATAAAGAAAAAAATACACAGTTTCGCTGTTTAAAAAAAAAATAATAAAATAAAACCTAGTCTAAACCATAAAATAAAACAATTTTCAAAATCCGCAAAACAATTTTTCGTTCAACTTACGAAAACTTTTCTCTTAACACTCAAACGTGACACTCAAACATTCACTTAACACTCAGAAAAATACTTAACATTATCCCCGATAAGCCCGATGTACTTTTGAACAAGCTCTCAGTACTAAAACAATTTTTCATTCAACTTACGAAAATTTTTCTCTTAACACTCAAAAGTAACACTCAAACATTCTCTTAACACTCAGAAAAACACTTAACATTATCTCAGCTAAGCGCCGATGTACTTTTGAACAAGCTCTCAGTACTAAAACAATTTTTCATTCAACTTACGAAAAATTTTCTCTTAACACTTTAAACGTAAGACTCAAACATTCTCTTAAAACTCAAAAAAACACTTAATATTATCCCAGCTAAGCCCCGATGTACTTTTAGACAAGTTCTCAGTACTAAAACAATTTTTCATTCAACTTACGAAACAATTTCTCTAAACACTCAAACATTCTATTAACACTCAGAAAAATACTTAACATTATCCCAGCTAAGCCCCGATGTACTTTTGAACAAGCTCTCAGTACTAAAACAATTTTTCATTCAACTTAATAAAATGTTTCTCTTAACACTCAAACATTCTCTTAATACTCAGAAAAACACTTAACATTATCCCAGCTAAGCCCCGATGTACTTTTGAACAAGCTCTCAGTACTAAAACAATTTTTCATTCAACTTACGAAAAATTTTCTCTTAACACTTTAAACGTAAGACTCAAACATTCTCTTAAAACTAAAAAAAAAAACACTTAATATTATCCCAGCTAAGCCCCGATGTACTTTTAGACAAGTTCTCAGTACTAAAACAATTTTTCATTCAACTTAAAAAACAATTTCTCTAAACACTCAGAAAAACACTTAACATTATCCCAGCTAAGCCCCGATGTACTTTTGAACAAGCTCTCAGTACTAAAACAATTTTTCGTTCAACTTACGATAAATTTTCTCTGAACACTCAAACGTAACACTCAAACATTCTCTTAACACTCAGAAAAACACTTAACATTATCCCAGCTAAGCCCCGATGTACTTTTGAACAAGCTCTCAGTACTAAAACAATTTTTCATTCAACTTGCGAAAAATTTTCTCTTAACACTCAAACATTCTCTTTACACTAAAAAAAAAAACACTTAATAATTATCCCAGCTAAGCCCCAATGTGCTTTTAGACAAGTTCTCAGTATTAAAAGGGGCAGAAAAACCCTTTGATGAGAGACAGTTATTTAGATTGCTAAAACAAAACGAAGCAAAAAGTGTAAAAAATATTCGGTGTTAAAAAGAACCAATTCAAATCGAATCCTAAACCGCGAATTAAAAACAACTTCCAAAATCCCCCAAACAATTTTTCGCTCAACTTATGAAAACTCTTCTCCTAAACGCTCTAATAATTTCAAAAAGCCACTTAACAATACACAAGTTGCGATGCGGGGGCGTTGTTAGACAAGTTCAGAATACTCAAAGGGACACTAAAATCCAGGGTTTAATCCACCCCTTTCACTCATCGTAATACCATGGACCAAAACATGTCACACAATACCTCCAAATACGATTTTAATCCCCATTGTACGAAAGGGGCTAAGGCGACATAGCTTTAAAACACATTTCCTTCACACACACCCTAGAAAATAGTCAGGGCCCGGATCAAATATTCACGAGGTCTGTGCAAGGATATAAACCTGGACGACGGGGCACAAGCACAAAACCCAACCTACCAGCAGTGGCAGAAGACGAATCGCCAAGTCGACTTACAGCTTGGAATTAAACTTGGTGCGACGTTTCCAATTTATCTTCGCGTAATTAAAACCTCTAAAATGTAACATTATTTGAAACTGGGGATAGTTTCTGGCAACTTAGAGAAGGGCATTCTTTTCGCAATTAAACGTTCTAGTGCCGAGTGTCGTCACTGGGTAACCGCGAATGTTTCTGGTTGGCTTGCATGGTAAATCTTAATTGACTTCATTCATTCATTCTCGAGTTCATATTTCTAGTAATTAACCATTGTTGGAAATAGGACTCAGGGGAGGATCTTTTCTAGTAGTTGGAATGTTGAGGTATTCGGGAAAATTGGAGAAATGGGAGGTACTTTTCAATGAGTTTAAATACTGGCTTAAAGGGAAATACCTAAAGCTTACGGCATAATTGAAAATTGAATACTAAATGAGTTTTGCTGAATTACTGAAACATATTTGCTGATTTAACTTTACTTTTTTTAAAAAAATAACTAAAATAAACAAAGGGTGTTATGAATAATTAACAGTTAAAAACAGCTTATCTTTCGGTTTAAAAAGTAATATAGTGATGAAGTTAAATAGGTTGTTTCAAGAGCAGAAAGATTTAGTGTTATTAACATTTTAGATATATTTTTGTGAGTCACATAGCTAATTAACTGTGTTTGATATACCTAAACAAATTTCAAATATATATAATTTAAATAAAGGATATTTCTTTAGGACATATTAGTAAACGCTGAAAAATATCGAATATTTATAAAAATAGTCATAATTTCTTAGTTAGAACGGCTTTTATGTAAAATCACATTGGGAAATAATTATTTTTCAAATTTTGAAAGAAATAAATAGTAATCCTTATGAAAATCTCACTTTGCTATATCCTTCAAATAAGCATAAATTTCAGCAGAATTTTTTAAAGATAATAGTTGCAGACCTGCACACTGACAAAATAGAGAAAAAATAATAAAATATTTATTTCTAAATCATTAATTTAACAACTTTGAGCACATGCGCAAAGTTTGTGTTTTGACCCCAGAAAATCCAGAAATCCAGATGTTTTATCCGAAATCGTCGATTAGTTGTTGCACTCTTTCTTTCAACTTGAACACTCATAATTCAAACAAAATAGTATATTTGTTCCATTTTCTCCTTTAAAGCTTAAAAAAAGGTTATATATCTCTAAGTAAATGTTTATTAATGTAAAAATAACGCCATTCTAGATAAGTTAAATTGTTTCAGAAAGCTTCAATTTCTCTAAAGTTTTAAATCTTTATAGTAAGAAACTCTGGAGTTTTTTCAAGAAAACTAGATTCGTTAGATTAAAAGTCTAAATATTAGAAACACCTTTGAACATTTAAAATTGAGACATATGCCTAATTTTATGCAATTAAAATGTCTAATTTCAGACTTTAGAAAGTCTAATTTAAAACACAGTTTAGAATTTATGTAATCAGAGAATTTTTTAAATTTCCCTCAAATGTCTAGCGAAAAAAAGAAATTTGATGCATTTTTCCTGAGTGCGTTGCTTGGCAACATTTTCTTTAAACATCGCAGATATACCTTGCTAGTTAAGGCTTTAGCATATTGGAAAATAGTTATACATAGAATCATATATCATATATATATATACATCAAAAAAGATACTCCATTCCAGAAATTCTCGTCAAATATTGTTATTTAATAAACATGCATGTAACAGCAGTTCGAAAGATATCTGAATAAAATCAGAGAATATCAAATTATCCTCAAATGAACAAGAAGTAAGCGATAGAAGAAATTTGATAAATTTTTTCCGAATGTAAAACAAAACATAACAAAACTTTCTTTAAACATTGCAGATTTACCATGCTATTAAATGCAAAAGCTTTGGTATATTGGAAAATAGCTGCACACAGAATGAGAAGTAAAAAATTTGAGGAAGGTTCAAATGGAATAAATCAATTAAGCCATTAAAAATCTTTCTAGAATAAGTTAGAAGCTTTCTCATTACCTGTAGAAATCAAGAGTCATTTATTTATTTATAATTTCTATTATATATATATATATATATATATATATATATATATATATATATATATATATATATATATATATATATATATATATATATATATATATATATATATATATATATATATATATATATATATATATATAAAGAGAGATCTCTTTCTTCTAGGTGGTATCTTTTGACTTAGTTCCTAGAATCTGTTGCATATAGATGTTCTTGAAAATAAAAAAGCTACTATGCATATATATCAAGAAAGATCCAGAAATACTCATTAAATACTGTGATATAGTAAACATACATTTCGAAAAATAACTATAAAATAGCAGCTTTCAGATTTGATGGAAGTTCATGTCCAATTCGACTCCCATTAGTTTTTAATGTCCTGGAAATCTTTAAGATGACCCTTATCATTGGAACGTATCCTTCCACTCTGGAATGAAATCTTTAGTCAACGTAACCATAGTAACAGACTCGATCGTCATGGTCTAGTGACTCCGAACAGTTTCAGAAACCATTTGAGGATCACCTTTTGCCTGAAAAACCTCCCTAAATGGACTGGTAGTTCACAAGCAAGTGATTCTTCGAAAGTTAGAAAATATACATTTAACAAAGTATAAGCTTGGTTAAAGTAAAGACTATTTTTTTTCTTACCTACATAAGTTCAGTTAAATTGAAATTTAGAGACGAGAATAACGATATTTTACTGTTGAAATAACTTCCGTATTGAAGACATTATTTCACAAATAGTAAGGAATTAAAATACTACGAAACCCATGTACTTCCTCAATAAAATGTAAAAAAAATATATATAAATAGCAATATATATTCAATTTAAAATAGTTGAGAAACTTTAAGGTATATAGGAAAAGCAAAAACCATAATATAAATTTATTTTTGTTAAAAAAATTATTATGGTTTTTATTCTTTTAAAAATAAAGATACTATACGATATGTGCCGCAAAAAAGGTTCATTGATTAAGGCGTTAGTATTGTAAAGAATCGGGTTCAATCTTTGGTATTGGAATGATAAAAGGCAGATCAACGGGTACCAACTTGTCTAGGAAGTAACGGTGTGCAATATTGACCATATTGGCACTCTCATGCCGATGATCTTGATGTTGGGGAGTCTTAACTTCATTTCCCAGCCGATAAGCCTGAATATCTGTTGCGGGAGTGGGTAACTTAATTTAAAAACATATTTATTTTTACATCTTTATTTACGACTCATTTTCTAAAAAATTTTAGATTCTCCTGTAAATTTTCGGTTTAATAGTTACACTATTTTTATGGATCACAATATTTATACTTGAGTAAGTAATTAAACAGAAAGAAATAATCCACGTGTTTCAAGCGCTAAAAATCGGAGCTCATTTTCATGACTTGCCAG
Source organism: Parasteatoda tepidariorum (assembly GCF_982258835.1). Classification (NCBI taxonomy): domain Eukaryota; kingdom Metazoa; phylum Arthropoda; class Arachnida; order Araneae; family Theridiidae; genus Parasteatoda; species Parasteatoda tepidariorum. Next base: position 35,855,901 of record NC_141755.1, read on the forward strand.
ACATGAATGAGAAGAAGCAAAAAGTTATTTAAACTAATAAAAAAAGGTAAAGTTGCTAACGAAAAATGGAAAAATAAAGATGAGAAAAGAAAAAAAAACAGTGGCCGTTGACCACTGTGGTTATTCTTGTTCTGTTTCTCTTTTCTTTCTCTCTCTCGGTTACTGTGATTTTTCTAGTGTTGTTTCTGACTTAATTTTTCCATTTCTCGTTAGCAATTTCCCGTTTTTCATTTCAAATCACTTTTTTTTTTCTCAATCACGGCTGGGAAGTCTTGAAAATGGGAGCCTACTTTTGAAGCGCTTGAAACATGTCGACTGTTATTTCCAATTTGCATATTTTCTAAAGTTTGAATTTCGAAAAAGAATGAAGTTCTCAACAGGTAATATCTTACCACTTCAGTCAATTGGGATTATCTATTTAATATTATATTTACTGTTGAGTTCCTTTCTGATCACATCAATAAGTATACAAAATATGACGTTGCATTCACAATTTCCAGGGACGTTACATTCGTAATTCAATTGACGTTACATTCACAATTCACATCATTTATTTTTTTACCTCGGAGGTTATTACTCATTTAGGACATCCAGGAATATAGTTTATCGAATTTTTTTTTCAAAAAATGAAATTTGAGCTTACGCAGATTATTTAAACCAGGAGAACTTTCAACTGGAATTAATGTACTCTCATCCTAATCCTGCAGGGAATTCTCCAAGACGTCAAGAACCTAAATATCGCGTGATCCTGAGGAGGGCACTTTGCTAATGGATCCAGTACCTCTCTCCCAATCCCCAGAAATCCAGAGTTCGGGATGCATGTATGGTTAGAGTGGGAGGGCGATGTAATAATGGTTCATTTCCGTCGTCCCTTTGATCCGGTTACATTGAAAAGGTTCCGGTTTCGCCCGGTTACCCATGGGATTGAGAGGAAAAGAATTCGATCCACGCATTCGATTTATTGCATTTTCAAATCGCTGACCATTTATCTTAGGATGATAAATAAGTATTTTTTTTTCTAAATGGTTCGTAAGCTGTGTAGAAACTGGAAAATAATATAAAGATTGCTGTTCGGCGCACGAGGGCAAGTAAATCAATTTGAATTATCAGTCGTTTGATAAATTTCTGTTGGATAATGGCTTGTTTCAAAAAAGTTCCATACTTTTAAATACACCAATGCGAAAGAAATGGTTCTAACACTTTTTACAACTACGGAGCACTCCTAAATTTGTATATCGAATCTCTAGGAAAGTTTCGCGGGGACAATGCGTCGCTCAATAGAGAACACCGGTAAATATTTATTATCCTCGCAACAATAGTTTGAAATATTTTAACAATATCATATATCGGCAAGATATAGAGCTTCCGCAAGGTAAGTCGTTTAAAATCCCATATTTAATTTTTTCAAAAGCAAATAATCACATTTCTAATTTTTATTATAGCAATTAACTACGTTTTTAATTTTGTCAATCACAAATAATCACATGCTTAATATAGCCATTATCAAATAATCGTATACCAAATTTTGTCAATAGTAACTAATGACATTTCTAACTTTTATTACAGCAGGAACCCACTTTTTTAATTTTGTCAATAGCGAAAAATCACAAGCCTAATTTTGTCATCATCAAATAATCATGTACCAAATTTTGTCAATACCAAATAATCACATTTTAATAGAATAATTTCTTAATGTTAATATTTCAAGAAACAGCATAAAATGAAGTTCAACAATCCATTGGTCTACAGCATATTTCAAATTTACATTTTATTTGCCAAATGCTTTAGGATTGAATTTATATTTTCTTCCAGCTAGATTTATACTGCCTTATTATAGCATGTCAAAGCTGGTAATGAAAAAAAAACTTAGTATATTTATACTTATTATTATACTTCAAAGAAAATTAATAATTCCAGTAAAAAGGTCTAATGTAATAAGGAGGACAATTAAGATATTCTAGCAAAGCACAGCAAAGAAGGTCACAGGTTCGGAGTGTTGGAGGGAAAAAATATCGAATTAATGGCTATTTGGAAAAGTAAATTATTCAAGTCTGCATCTAGTCTAAGGTATGTCACAATGTCTAATTAAGCTAGAAAAGTTATGGCCAATTATTCGCATTCAGCATGATAGGCCCTCGATTTTAGTATTTAATCAGCGCTAAAATGAGTTTTTAATTGTAGAGAACATAACATAAGTACTTCCATAAAGTAAAAGTACGACAAAGAGTTTCTTGTTCGGATTCTTGTTTGAGAAAATCTTCACATTTTATTGACCTTTGTTAAGTTTTTCTTATAAAAATATTTTTAAAAAACAACCTTGAATAATCTGTGGCTTTGTCATACGATTACATTAACTTAACGTTCAGTTATAATATGATTAGCAATTGAGAAAACAACTTTAATTGAAGAAAAAAATCATAGTTATAAATAGGTTTTTACCAATTAAATTATATCAGAAGCAATATAAAATCTTAAAATTAACTGAAAAAAATTTGGCGTCTAAAAATATTAATCTGTAATGCAGTGTACAACATATCTCCCCTATCATAGCTTAATGTAGTTGTCCCACTAAACTATTAAAAACACGAAATACATGTATTGAATATTCCATCAACCGAATAGATGATCAGATCAAATACCAGGTTCACATCGTCATCAATAGTAAATACATAAAAATATTAAAACTAACTAAAAGGTGTAAAAAGTCAAAAACAAAATTTTTTTAAATTCGCTGAGAAGGAAAAAAAACTATTTCTAAAATTTTTAACCTAGATTATTAATCTGGATAAATTGGTTGATTAATCCAGATCGCCAAACAATACAGTCTCCAACCGCAACATATTGTAACTAGCTTATTAAATTATAAGACTACGTAATGTATGTATTTGGGTATTCCATCCACCAAATAGATGACCAGGTCAAACACTAACTTCACTGTCATCAATAAAAAATACATAAAAAATATTTAAACTAAGACTAAAAGGTATAAAAAGCAACATAAAAAATTTAAAATTTGCTGAGAAGACAAGAAAACTAGTTATAAAAATATTAACCTAGATTATTAATCAGGATTAATTGGTTGATTTATCTAGATTTCCAACCGCAACATATTGTATTGGCTAGCTTATTAAATTATAAAACTACGTAATGTATGCATTGGGTATTCCATCCACCAAATAGATGACCAGGTTAAACACTAACTTCACTGTCATCAATAAAAAATACATAAAAAATATTTAAACTAAGACTAAAAGGTATAAAAAGCAACATAAAAAATTTAAAATTTGCTGAGAAGACAAGAAAACTAGTTATAAAAATATTAACCTAGATTATTAATCTGGATTAATTGGTTGATTTATCTAGATTTCCAACCGCAACATATTGTATTGGCTAGCTTATGAAGTTATAAAACTACGTAATGTATGTATTGGGTATTCCATCCACCAAATAGATGACCAGGTCAAACACTAACTTCACTGCAATCAATAAAAAATACATAAAAAATATTTAAACTAAGACTAAAAGGTATAAAAAGCAACATAAAAAATTTAAAATTTGCTGAGAAGACAAGAAAACTAGTTATAAAAATATTAACCTAGATTATTAATCTGGATTAATTGGTTGATTTATCTAGATTTCCAACCGCAACATATTGTATTGGCTAGCTTATGAAGTTATAAAACTACGTAATGTATGTATTGGGTATTCCATCCACCAAATAGATGACCAGGTCAAACACTAACTTCACTGCAATCAATAAAAAATACATAAAAATATTTAAACTAAGACTAAAAGGTATAAAAAGCAACATAAAAAATTTAAAATTCGCCGAGAAGAAAAAAGAAAATCAGTTCTAAAAATATTAACCTAGATTATTAATCTGGATCAATTGGTTGATTAATCTAGATTTCCAACCGCAACATATTGTAGCTAGCTTATTAAATTATAAAACTACGTAATGTATGTAGTGGGTATTCCATCCACCAAATAGATGACCAGGTTAAACACTAACTTCACTGTCATCAATAAAAAATACATAAAAAAAATATTAGATCCAAAGATAAGCTACATTGTATTCCACAAGGTTTTCTGAAAATGTCAACCATCAACGTCAAAATGGAATAGTAGATCCTGGAGGGTTGACAATATGTCTCCCATCACACGGTTGCAATGGGTCGCTGGCATCGATCTGCAATTAATAATGGCGTTGATCGGCAAGAAAAAAAAAAGTTTTGTGATGCAAGGGCGAGATGAGCTCCCCCTTGTGGAGATTATATGTCGCTCTGCATCACAATGATGATGGATTGGCTTTCCTTGATTATAACTCTGCTCGGAAAGTGGCTAATAATTAGGCTATACCGTATGGACCTCTATGGGAAGCCAGGACAAATTCAATTAAATCTTGCTAACCGATATATATCGTCGATGGCCTTAACTGGTAATTCCCCCCAAGGCGAAAAGTGATGGACAATTAACAAATTAATGGTTATGCTTGAGATGCGCTGATAGGTTAGCTGATGGCGTTTACGGGATACTCTCTACTCTCAACTTGGGTGTGTGTGATTTATTAAAAGATATTTGAAATATGTCCATCATCTTGAAATTAGAAGGTGTGGGAATGTGTAGATTGTTGTTGTAGAGGTCTTTATTATTCCACGAATTTCAGTTCTAATCTCACAAAGCTATCATGGGTTTTAGGAATTCAAGCTTTAATTTATCTTAGTAAAGGCTTAAACTATGATATTTTTTTTCCTTATAAAATAAAAGAAAAAGTTCCATACCTCGATTTTCAATGGTTATATAAATGAATTATTACTGAGCAAGCACACAAATATTTTAAAATGCAATCAAGAAATACCTTTAAATCAACAGTTTCGGCATTTAACTGCCCTCTAACAAAATGAATTTAAAAATCATTAGCATCGGAAAAATTAGCATTTTAACCCTTTTGGCAACACCGGGGACATGTATGTCCCGCAGATATTTCTAAAAAATAAGCATGAATTTCCACGAATGCATGTCCCACGGGTTTTCTGCAGTAATATTAACATTTTGGTCTAATTATTTAGAACATTTGTAGAATATTGTCATATTGACCTAATTTGATCGATTAAAGTCGTAATTCGTCTCTTTATTGGAAAGAAAAAGCAGATCTTGAAAGGATTAAAACTGATTAAAAATGTCTTTTTGGAAGAATTAAATTACTATAATTAAATTAAAGTTTTTAACAACATAAAATGGAAATGAAAAATATTTGTCAAATAAAAATATAATGTATTAACACAAAAATGGTCTAGAAGGAAAAAAAAAACTTCGTAGACTGAAAGAAAAATTATAAAAGATAATTTATTTCACAAAAATTAATATTTAATTATTTTCAACTAGTTAGAGTAAATAAATGTTTAGATCTGTTGAGATTAAAATAAATAAAGAATTCAGAAAAATAAAGTGCTGTATTTAATAATTATTGCCAAATCGCTTATATCGCTTATCGAATTATAGCTTATATTGTTAATATTAGCACGAAAAATTAAATGGAGAATTAAATTAACCCTTCGATGTAGAATTTTTATTAAACATTTTTCTCACATTTTTTTACATTATTTTATTTTAATTTAGGTCAAAATAAATAAAAAAATATTATATTTACTATTTTAATTATTTATGGTTATGAAATACAGCATGAAACACCGGTGTTTTTTTTCTGCGTTAAAGGTAAAATCTATCAAACACGGCTCACTTCCAAACAAACATTTTTCAACTTTGAACTTATTTTCAAATATTTAGATTTAAGAGAAATAGTTATTCATCATTGAAATTTCTTTAATTTACGAAATCAATTAATTATTGATAAACTTTTAAATAAGAATTTTAAAAAAAATTTTAATGTAGTTTCTTTTTGGATTTTATATTTTAGTACAAATATAATTCCAACAATCTAACAGATTTTTCTTAGTAATTATTAGACTGTTATTAATAATTAAAAAAATAACAAAATATAATTTTGCTCGTAATTAGAGCGCCAGGAAAAAATATATAAAAAAGACACAGGTGTCCGAACTGCATCAAATAGTTAATCGAAGTCAGTTGATTTTTCAAAATCACACGAAGGCATAAATTTAAATGTTTTGATTTTGAAACAGACTAAGAATATGATGCTTTTTGAATTTTTAGATTACTGGATACAAAGATTTCACAATGACAGTATAAGGCATTGAAAGCTTAATATGAAATACAATACACTCAAACTGCTACTGGAATTTAAAAAATGGTTTAATCAAAAACTGCGTTACCAGGCGTGCCAACTACTACTCTTTTTGCAAAATATTTCATAGAGTGGGAGACATTTAAAAACCAAAACTTTCATAATTTTTGGTAGTTTTTCCAATATGAGATAGCCTCACTATGAGGTAGCTAAAACAAAATGGCGTTCCATATGAATATCTGACATATTTACACGAAGTGGTAAGGGAAATAAGTTTAAATGAATAAAAAATAATACATTAAAACATTCAAATAGAGAATAAATTTTTATAAAAAGAATAGAAAATTGGCAGCCCCGCTTCACATCAATCAATAACATTATGACGTTATTAAACATTAAAAAAAAGTAATAGCGAATAGTATTTATCACGGTTTCATTAGAATAGCAAATATTTTTCTTATTTAACACTACTTTAAATGAGTTTAATCATGCATTCAAAAACTAGTCAAATGTAAAACTAAACAAATTGCAATACCAAAGACAAAGAAAAAAATACATATAAAACGATAAATATATACTTAGATTTGTTTTAGAATACACCTTCATATATTATGCACAAATACTCAGCTTGTTATGGAACGATTCTCAATGTTTAGAATAAACTAGAGGGTTAGAATTTTTAATTTGAAAAATAATACGGGATTCTAAATAACTTCTAAATCAAAGTTTGCTAATAAAGTAAATAAACGCATAATTTTTTCAACAGTAGCTTGTTATTCCTATTCAATTTATATTATATTCATATTTGATCGACCTAGTTTTCCCCATGTAAATGATCATTACTTTACTTTACATTTTAATTACAAACATTAACTAGGAAAATAATTTACCTGATAATATAGAAACTTCATTTTCTTTAGAACTTAAAATGGAAGGAAAGTTGGGTACGTTGCAAGCGTTCGAAAATAAGCGTCCTTTCTTGAGACTCGCCAGATATTCACGTCTGGCTAGTCTTGAGAATGGGTGCTGATTTTGAAAGCTCGACTTTTCCACCTTGATACTTTTTGAAGCAAATGAATTTTCCATATTAATAAGTACATCTTTACACTTCAGTTTCTTGGGATTATTCATTCAAGGAAATAATTACTTCTACCAGTTTTTAGTTAGATAAAAATCGCTTTTTTTAATAGTGTAAATGGATAAGCTAAAAGTAGTTTAACCCTTTTAAAATTATTACAAACAAATCTTACGTCTGAAGTTTTGGTCAAACTTTAGAGGCTAAAACAAACTATTAAAAAGAGAAAAAAAAAATTTAAATGGATCAAATTTTTAAGAATAATTTTGTATTTAAATCTATAAAACTAAAAGCAAGTTGAAAAAATTATCACTATTTTCAGTATTTTGATTGTTGGATGAACCAAAAATACGTTTACGGTCATCACCACATATTATTTAGATGTTTTTTTTTTTTTTTTTTTTACTGATTATGAAACTCATTCTTCTAGGCGAATTCACCTACATAATTATTCGTTAAAAGTTGATATTTTTAATTTCCGCTTTGAGTTGTCTTCCCTAAAGTTGGCTACCATTTTCGCAAAGGAACCGAGTCGAGAACGTTTTTGGAGTGTTTTGGGAATAAGTTGAAACATCGAAAATAAAATATTATTATAATATATAATTAATTATATATTATATAATATAATATATAATTATATAATATATAATGTAAAATATTATTATATAATAATTACATTACCTAAAAGAGAAAGCTCATGTAGTCATGTATTATTATGAATTGTGAGTAAGAAAATATAGGTTATAAATCAGTCTTTTAAGCTGACCATTTACAAACTATATAGGACGTTTAAATAAGGTACCAAATAAAAAACTCCTAAACTCTCCAACTCATTGCTTGTCACTCATCACTAATCTCAACCTATTAGTCTATTGTGTCCCATTTGGGCAAATTTTTACCCTTTTATAAGTCAAAGGGGTGAGGGAAGTCTGAAATACGACCAGAGGTTCACATGATTCTACATTTTATTCGAAATACGACACTGCCCTGCACCCCATCAAAATCCTCCATCCATCCCTTCGTCATTATATTTTTGTTTCAATCCGGCTTCTGCAAGAGATTATAAAAGATTAAAAACGTTTTCTGCAGCCCGTTAACGAATAAAAAAAAGGAAAAGGGAACAGGGATATTTCATAAAAAATGGAACTAGAATTGAAAAGGGGTAGGCTGCCGAAAGAACGTTTTGGTCCATAGAGAATTTCGAACGACTCCCAACTGAGGCATGAAATAAGGATTATGCTTTTAAAAACCTTTTCCACAAAACAAAATAAAGAAAGGGACTTGCATTTTTTGAAAGATCCCTTAATCCGGGTACAATTAGCACAAAAATAAAAGTATTTTAGAAGAATGTCCCACCATTATGAAGTTCAAAATTTTAAATATCATCCAATATCCCTTAGGATCCATAAATATGCGGTCTAAGGGAAACATTTTTATTTCTGCTATTAATTTTATATGAAAACAGAATAATGAAAAGAAATGACGCTTGTTAAGTTTGATAATGAAGAATAACAATATATTTTTCGAAATGCAAAACAGTGAATGCGCATCATGTAACTTATCAGTTTGAGAAAAGTTTTGATCCATATGAGAAAAATAAAAAAACACCGAATTGTGAAAAATCATTATGATAAAGAAAGCTGTCTTTATCACATCTTGCTGTCTGAAGTTTAAGAGTTAGTTTTTGAGAAAATCTTTATTTACTAGAAAAATACTAAAATTTAATATTTTTGTACCAAATATCTTTATGTAACAGTTAAAGCGTCAAATCCGTTATTTCATAAAATAACTAGGTATTTCATGAAATTACTAGACAAGACAGTTAAAGTACATAAAATTATTGAATTCTACGATTTAAATAGGTATTCAATAGAATAACAATTACTTGATCAGTAAAGTATGAAATATGGCACTAGAAAGTTCTTTGCATCGGTTTTCTAGTTGCTTTTAGTCAGTTTTAAACCGATTATAGCTGCTTTGCAATGACGCGTGTATTCGCTTCTTTTCGTTGCTTTAGAGAAATAATAAATTATATCATCTGCTTTTTCCTAATTATTCCCCAATTAATCATACGCAATATGGATAAAATGCATTTTTAAGAGATTTTAGCTATTGATTGATCAATTAATTTATAAAACAACTTCGAAATTGTTCATTTTTTCCCTTTATCTATCATCATTAGTTATTCATTAGTTATAACAAAGAATAACTAGGTAAAGTATGAAATTTTTCATCTAATATATAGTTTAACAGACTTGTCTAGTTATTTCATGAAATACCTGGTTATTCTATGAATTAACTAAATTATACACTTTAACGGTAACAGATACATATAACTAAGCAAAAGAAGTATTTTGTAGGAGTAGATAAAATGTAAGGTTTAAAGGTACAAGAGCACAAAAAAAATTATAATAAAGCTATTCAATTTAAAGTTCAATAATTTGACCAAAACTTTATAAATCTGAAACGTTTGTAATATTTAACATTATTGACTGATAAAGTTAAAACTCATTCGTATTAAATCGAATACAATATCTATGATTAGTAAATAGCATTTCAAATGTTTTAAGAAATTCTAAATATTCATTTAAAAAGAGTTAATGGAGTCTTTTTCATATAAGTATGTGATACATTTGAGAAGAATAAATGTTGAAAAATCGATATCAGCATAGTTGATAATGACTCATGACTTCTAACAGCTAAGTTTCGTAACCATTATTTGTAGCCACGAACGGTCTTGCTGAAGAAATTATTTTACAGTTAATAACAGTTATTTTTTAATTGGAAAAAATTCTATGTTTTCCTCTACTACAAAGCATGCCACAATTTCCACAATTCCTTATCTTAGATTCACAAATTCATTCATCAATTTTTCATCCATCGATTCAATTCCAACACCAATTCAAGTTCATACCACATTCATTTCACAATTCTTCATCATCGATTCCAAATTAAAAATTCATTCCACAATTCTTCATCATCGATTCCAAATTAAAAATTCATTCCACAATTCTTCTTCATCGATTCCAAATTAAAAATTCATTCCACAATTCTTCATCGTCGATTCCAAATTGAAAATTCATACCTGAATTTTTCATCGTAGAGTACGCCCAAGGGAAATGATCAATACCTAATTTGTAACTTGCATTGTTTGTTATTTGTAAGTTAATACCAAAATTCCTCATCGTTCAAAATTATTACTGTGGAGAAACACAACAAAATCAAAAATTAAATGCGTGTTCAATTGACAATGTAATTTGCATTGTTTGTAATTTGTAAGTTAATACCAAATTTCCTCATCGTTCAAAATTATTACTGTGGAGAAACACAACAAAATCAAAAATTAAATGCGTGTCCAATTGACAATGCATTTAAAATAAAATCTAACGTTCAATTTGAATTTTAGGCAAACATTAATAAACCTAATTCTAAAATCAATCTAAGCCAATAAACATGTTTAAATTATAAACAGTACTCTATTTATAACATTTGGAATAATAAATATAGTTATTAAATACTAAATAAATAAAAAAAACTCTTCAGGCAGATCGTCCTAACAAATCATTTATTTATAAAATTTATTTAATATGCTCTTCAAATCTAATGGAAATTAAAGAAGAAAAGAATGTTAGAAAATATTGTAGCTAGTTGATTTTTATGCTTTTAAATCATTAAAAAACTTGAACCATTAAATTTTTGATCAAACACACGGAATACTTATTTTAACACTCATCCTAATCAAAAGCACCTGAAAGTAAATTGAGCACATCGGGAAAATTTCCAATAAGACAGTCATCAGCAACATTCACTGAAACCACCGATTAAATGCTTCCAGCTGACGCAACAGATTTCGCGTTTTAAATGACGCTTCCAGTTTTCGAACTATTTTCTTCGCCTGAAGAAATTTTAACATCGGGTAAGACTGCCCAACAAATTTGCTGAAACCATCTAAAAAGAACTTTTCTCGAATCACAAATTGACAACCGTTTTTCCCTCGCGGGTTTTCCGAGGTTTCCAACGATAAAATGATGTTATCCCGAAAACCGGATCCCACATCCCCTCACCTCGAACCAAACTTTTCCAGGAATAGTCAGGAATATCTGTCACATTGGTAAGGACACTTTTCACCAGAGGCTTGGCTTGTGGTATAACCAAGAGGAGAGTCCAAGCCGTTTGTGGCGAAGTCAGCAAGTAAAATCACTCTCCGGGAGAAGATCACTTTTCCGGTTCGCCGGAAAACTGGATCTCTCCTCGTTAAGAGCTTGGGGAAGGTGGATCACCAGATTGAATTACTAGGTATGGCCTAAGGGTGTGGGAATTCGTTAAAGTAATCCCCCTTTTAGGAACAAAAGGTTTAGATCCTAACGTGTGTATAGAATCGCCCTCACTTTTCTTTACTTCGTTAGGAGCTTGTATATCTCCATAAAGGGTCTTTTCACGCTTACAGGATAGTTCTGAAAAGGGGCATTACCCAAACTTTTAACAAGTTGGGTACATTCACCTAACCGATAATGACAGTCAAAATGGAGCTTGAATTGAAAAGGTAATGACTTTAACTGTCCCCCAGGCATTATTAGGATGGTAACATTCATAATGCAAAATCGAATTATTAATTTTATTTTATTATTTCCCCATCCTCTTCACGTTTCGCACAATTTTCCCCGAATAAGATATATTTTTCACAGTAAGTAATGCCATCGACGATTTAAATGGCTTGCAAATAGAATAGACCCAGAACAAACACAACTAGACCTAAAAATGTGCTTACATTTTTGCCAAATAAGAAAAAGGTACAAAAATCTATTTAAAAGCAATTAATTAAGAAGTACCCGTAAACAGAAGAAAGATATAACAACACAATGAAAAAAATCATATGCATTAGAAAACATTAGAAGTAAGTTACAATAGAAGCACACAGTTAAATAATATTTTTGTATATTAAATATTCAGATATTAACTCGGAGGTTACTGTAAGAATCCGTGACAGTTTATACAGGTTGGCAAAATGGTTTAATTCAAAATGGAAGAACGAGACTCGTTGAGATTGGCAAGTGAAATTTTTCAAACAGAGGGTGCTAGGCGAGATAAAAAAAAAGTTTTTTTAGACAGGACTGGACAAAAAAAATTTGCTAAATAAATTTTGGCTATTATTTTATCTAAATTGAAAGAGAACTTGTTTTAATAATTCATTTATCATATTAAATATTTTTTGTTGTTGATAAAATTGATCAAGATTCGTCTTCCATTATCCATCTACATATTTAGGTAATCAACAAAATTCAGCCATTTGGAAATGACGAGGTCCGTTACAGTTCCCGTCATAATTACTAAAAACATTATGCTAGAAAATTTTTGATTAATCTTACTCTAATTAATTTTTTAATTAATTTGAAAGTAGAAATATCATTTAAATTTGAAAATGCAATGGAAAACGTCAACGGACTATCAAAATAAAATATGAGAAAAATATTCTTAAATAGATTAAACGATTTCCAAAATGCAAATTAATTAGTTCAGTGATTCATGATTGAAGGACATTCGTATTTTTATTTTCAAGATTAGTGGAATATTAATCAAATGAAATTACGAAATGTCAGAAAACATTGAGATAATCATTAAGGCCCGACAGACTTGATAATAATTAGCATTAAGAGGATTAATGAATATCGGTGTAATATTATTCTTAAAAAACTTTTATAGAGTAAACTGAAATACTATTTGTTACAATTATCAAATAGTTAACAATAGTGTAAATAAACTTCAAAAGGATGTATTAATTTAACTATATTTAAAATTGTACAACAAAAACCTACAAAATAACATGATTACTAGTTAAGAATTAATCGTCGTAAATTGTCGAGAAACTGCGAGGAACTATCTAACTTTAAAAAATTTAACTGTAACTGTGGCGTGACCGCAGTTTTGTAAATAGAAGTAGAAGGGGAATAATCGCCTCAGAGTGAAGAAGTTGAGATGTTCTGTCCAATTTTAAAAAAAGCTTGATGTATCGTTTAAATGATGTATGTTGTTACGTTTTTGTTTTAAGTATTAAATGTTTTCGAAAAAATAGTTAATTCCTTTAATGGCAGACCTTGTTATTTTTATCATTGACATCTTTTTATTTTTGCAAGAGTAGCGATCGCTTAAAAGCGAAAAAAAAAAAAAGCTTTCCATCTTCTCACCGGGAAATAGAAAATTGAAGAAAGTCAACAGAAATTACAGGTAAGGTAATTTTACCTTTACCTTTAATTAAGAAGTATTATTGAATTATTTGACTTGATTTTAAAATTTTTTACATAAATAGATGTTTTTGAAATTATAATTGTTCTTGATCCAAACTTTTTAATAATTCTATTTTTTTTATGATTGCACTTACTTAAGTACTTTTTTATGTAGCACCGAAACAGCAGAGCATTTTTATTACTTTTTTTATTGAACTTTTTTAGCATTTTTATTTATACTTCATACGTCATTTTTCATATTTTCTTTATTACATTCAAGAACGAAGATAATCCCACTTCTTTTGCAATAGTTAAAACAATTCTATTTTAAAAATAAGTGATCTTAGTGTCCAAAGTACATAACAAATTTTTGTTTTGTAGAATCATATGTTTTTTTCCCCAATCCTTATTTTATTCCACTAGGTTCATTTCCTGTTCCCTACAAGTTTCCCAGTAGCGTTGGACATTTTTTAGTGATGTCCCTTTACATCTCTCATCTTCATCCTCCTCCCCACACGTTCCTGTTCTGTCCTCTTACTTTTCACCAACTTAATCCCGGAAACCGTAGGATTTACCTCAGATCGTCGCCATGACAACGGACACTGGAAGTGGACAAAAAGATACACGACGCGAAGAGAAGGGATCTTTAGAACTCGTTTTAACGAGTTGCTATTTCTATACCCACCCATGTGACCAAACAATAGAAACTGGACTTATTTTATTCCATATACGAATTTTTGCTTTGTTTTTTTAAGGGTCGCGTGTTAATGCAGAATTCAACTTTGTATTTTGTATCAAGTTAGCTGCTTTCAATTGCAAGAATAAAAAACATAAATAAAATATTATATAAGACAATTTATTTATTTTATAAAACTAATATAGCAGTTAAAACCTTCTTGCTGTTAAAAAATGAGAGTATTAAAAGAATTTAGCATCTAATTCCATGGTACGTAGCTAAATTTTTCAACAAAAAATAAGCACCTTTTAAGTACTTTCAAGCACTCAAAAATATTTTTAAGCACTTTCAAAAAAATATATATATATAATTAGGCAGGGTTGGCAAGTTTTTGACAATTGACGTTTTTATCCGGATTTAACCGTAATGTCAAATAAAAAAACTTTAGTTTTGTTAGTTTTGCTGGCATAGTTTTTGACAATTGTCAAAAATCATGAAATTTTGAATCATAAAACGAATGGCGTTTTCAAACGCTAATGACGGATAGTACGCCGAAATAGATTGGGGCTGAATTAATTGAGAAAACATTGAATAGAACAATATGAACAGTGTCTTTTTACATAATACGGGGCGAAAATCAATAGGGTAAAGAAAGGGGAAATTAAGCACTTTTTAAAAACACCCAATGAAAAAAGCACCTATAAGAGTTTTTAAAAAAACGATAATCGAAAATAAGCACCTTTAAGCACTTTTTAAAAACACTACGCACCCTGAATTCTAACGGTTTCTAACCAAGTCGAAGGTCCTAGGGTTCCGCGGAACACTAAGTGGGAACCACCGGGATAGAATATAATGTCATAATCGATAAAATTTGAAGCAATCATCCGGAACAGTAAGCCATCATTTTCTGTGGGAGATACGTATTTAACAATCAATCATTGCATCTTTTGATGATCTGCCAAAATGATGAATTCTCGAACAAAAATCGTAAATTTTTAGATCTATTTATGTAGAATTTTTTTTCTGCCACGCATCAGTTCTATCACAAACGCACGAAGCAAATGAATGGTGGCCTGAAGATTATGATCCTATACACAAAGCGGTGAGTTCCACAAATAGGGGTTGATAGAATAAAAACTGCGAGGGTGGGAATGGAAGAACATATGATCCTAATCTTATCTGATGGGGGGGAAGAACTCCATGGAAAACTGGGTGATCTAGTCTAGTGGTCGGATCATGTCTACGTCGTTATATTATTTACTTATTTCTTTTCAACCGATCTGTGTAATAAGATAGAAGGTACAGTTGGGAAAAAAAATTCATCTAATTGACATTGATAATAAACAGTGGGCTGAATAACTTCATCATTCAAAACAGGGTTGGGTCTTTGATACAACAAGCATCAAAATCTGTTTTAAATTGTTGAAAACTGTTTGAAGTCGTTATAAGTCTTGGATGATAGTCACGAGGGAAAAAAATACATGTAAAGTATTTAAAAGCACATTTAAAAGATTACATTTATATGTAGATGCAGGGTGTCCCAGGATTATTGGGACAAGCTTTAAGGGGAGGTAGGGGATATCACAAGGATTCAAAATTGCATAGCAACCCATGGTCGGAAACGTCAGAGGAAAGAACTATGACAGGTAAAAGAAACAAAGCGACACAAGACTGAGATCATCTGAAACATTTATTGGTCTTTATTGATATGAAAAGTGTTGTAGTTGATGAGTTAAAATATCACAAAAGATGTTCAAAGTTGTCCACCATTGTTAGCGATGCATGCGTTACACCTTCAGACCCTGAATTGGCGGACTATCTCAAAAATATCCTTTTTTTCTTTTTCTTTTTCGTTTTTTTTTTTTTTTTTTTTTTTGATTCAGCAGCTCAGACGATCCTTGCAATCAGATACATTTTGGAATCCTCAACAAGTGTTGCGCATACAGCATTTTTCAGTGCACCGAAAGAAATATATCCATTCAGCTTAAATCAGGAGAGCTTGGTGGCCAGGGAAACGGTACTCCAAGCCCAATCCAACTTGCGAACAACAACACCTAGCGGCGAACGAAGACGTTTGCAACCATGGATTGCTATGCAAATATGAATTCTTGCGATGTCCCCTCCCTCTCTCTCAAGTTTGTCCTAATAATCCTAATCATATTTACAAATATATGAACGTATGCTAATATATAAATCTATAAAAGACAATAATAAAGTAGAAATTATAGATTAGAGTAAAAGAAAAAATACTTTGAATTCCTAATTTCATTCATTGCTTTTTCTTTCTAAATTCTTTAAGTATTTTTAATTCGATTAAAAATCTAAAATATAGTGCAATTAATATTTTAGCTTCGGTATTATTAAAAGGAAAATATGCTGTTTTGTTGTAATAATTTGAAACTATTTTTCTTTAGATATTTTGTTAGCCTTCAGTAATCTATATTTCTGTAATGAAACGAATTTAATTCTGATTTCCGAATAAATATTTGCATGCCTAGCTGGGCCAGCAAGATTAAATAAATACATGACCGATCAAATTTTCGACATGACTCGAGCATGTCGAGCAATATCATCTTCGAGCCAGCTATACCATGAAAAATTGCCTTTAAAGTAATGAGCATGTAAAATATAATTTCTATAAAAAAATTCAATTTTAAAAACAATAATATTCTATAAAAAATACCTGTTCACAGAAGTAATACAGTTATGTTTTAAGAAATTGAAAAGTATTAAGTAATTCCATTTTTTATTTACGGCATTCATGAAAAAAAAAACATGGGGTAGAATACATTTTTAATGAAAGAGCAAGAGTTATTAGAAGCATTTTGTTTCTTTTATTCCCCATTACCTTTCCCCCCCACTTGACCCCTTTCCAATCAAATCTCTCATTACACGATCTTTTGCTAAACACTTCAATAAGCTTATCGATCATCCTTCGTAGATAGAGATTGGACAAAAAGGTAATATTAGTTTGAGCTCCGAAATGAAAAATACATTTCAACTTTGTCTCGTTGCGTGAGGGGGCTGATTAAAAGCAGGGGGGATGGTGGTAGGGCAGTAAATTAGAAATAAGAAGGTATGAGGGGTAAAAAAAAACTGCAGAAAGTTTACTGAAGTTTCACGTCTTGGTTTGCAAATGCACGCGATTTTTACCTGCAAAAACATCACTTAATGTGGAAAATTAATTAAAATCTCTTGATCTGAAAGAGAAACATAAATTTACATAGAAATTTAACTTTCTTTACGATGAATGCTAGAAAAAAATCACTGCAGTCAGCGTGTGTGTTAGATCTGAACCACCATCAAATGCTGAAATTAATTAAATCTCATTTCAGTTAAAAATGTTCGAGTTCATGTACCGTTTAGTTGAAGTGTGAGAAGTGACGTAAAAAATATGTAATTAAGAAATTACTAGAAATGTTGTAAGAAAGATTTTATGCGTAGCTGGAGAAATCTTCTTTTTTTTTAATTTCATATTTTGCAGAGAAGCACTTATTAACGGATTTAGAAAACAACTTATTTAAAGTTCTATACCTTGAAAGACGGATTTTTTTTTAAAATTCAAAATGGTATACAAAAGTTGGTTGATTTTTTTTAAAGCAAAACTAGCAATTAACTGAACGATACAGAATCAAATTTATTGCTTGAATTTGTTGTGAATAAGATATTCGAATGTTATTAATTTTCTTATAACTGCTAGCAGTTATATATTAGTTCGATAACTGCACTGTATAAGCTATATATTTGTGATTATTTGAAAAATCATATACGAGGTTTTTTTTTTTTTTTTTTAATTTTTTAAATTTGTTCTAATGTTTTCAGGACAAGGTTTTTGCAAAGATTGGACAAATATCTTTTGGTAACTTACGATTTTGACTTGTTACGTGGTTTTATCAACTATAACTCCGAAATCTTTTCTCTCTGCAAATTACAGTGGCCAAGAAGGGCAAATTATGGAAAAATGCACTACCACGTGGGAGGAACCAATATCGTTAACAAGGGTATCAGCATTCATATGAATAAAATAAGATTCCAGAGTATCGAGCTGGTGTAAGTGGGGTGAACTAATTATGACACTGTCGAAATTCAATTTATGCCCAATATTCCAAAAATGTGCAGCAATTGATAATTTTTCGAATTCTTGATAACAGACATATCTATTGCGTTCCTTAAGTCTAAATTTTGAAGAGCATTTCATTTGTAAAAAAAAATCCGATGGTCACACTGATAAGAAATGTGATAATTGTCCCAGCGATTATCAAAACAAATAGGATCTTTAAGAGATTTAAAAGTTGATTTTTTTAATAGGCCTAAAAATGACCGGGAGAGAATATTAGCGATTTTAGAACAAACAGGAGAAAAAAAAGGTTTTGAAGCTAATGAAGTTTTTTAATCATGTAAAATCCACGAACAGTTTAAAAATAACATATTTTTATTGAGCTCATAAGTTCTTCTATTTCAACATTAACTAGTAGGGGTGGAGGCGAATAGACAAGCACACAAGTACTAATAGTAACTTATCTAAAATCAGAAGAAGAAAAATCTATTTTTATTCAAATCACCAATTGGTGTAACAATAAAACAACAAAAATTCCAAACAAGTCTGTTTTTAAAGCTCTTCTATTTTCGAAGAGTCACGATTACCATTTTAAGTACTTCCATTCTTCTTTTCACAATCAGGCAGAAACTAGAACAACAATTACGATATCAGAACACAAAGCAAATGCCCATTGATTCTTTGGGGAAATAACTATCTAATTTCTACAGAAATTTTAGAGAGAGAAAAAAAAAAGTTATTGCTACCTGTTCTCCATAGGTCTGTGGACCGTTTAGGTAAGATTAAGGGTTTAGCGAGCTACTGTATCTGGCCTGAATAGAAACGATAAAAAACGAAATGCGGCACTATTTGTCTGTATGGGCATTATCATTATTTTCTGCCACAACCGATTTCGAAACAAGACTCAACTCTTAATATACTTTTAATGATATTGAAGCCATCAATTTTTTTTCCTGATATTTAGGAAAACATTCATAGAATTTTTATTTTCTAAAAGCACCATTAAAATATATAGGACAAAAAAACTATAAACCGATAAAAAATGAAGTATATATACTCGTAGATAAAATTGAAGAAAACAAAAAATATAGATTTGCATTTTCTTCGCATAAAATATCCATTCTAGAATATAGAAACTTTGAGCATGAGTCGAAAAAATATTCAGTTCATATTTATGCTTTGTTTTTAATAAATAAAGCTTTATCAAAATGATTTATGGTTTAAAACAAGTTTTAAATATCTCTTTTTTTTTAAATTAGTAGTATTTATGATAAAAAAAACACCTTAAAAGGGTAAAGCTTAATATGCCTTACAGTTTCGTAAATGCATAATGCAATTTTCTTTACCATATCAATAATTGGGTGATACTTTGGAAATATGAAAATGACAATTCGGACCAAAAAATCTCTTCAAAATTATCAAAAAAAATTTTTTTTGTATACTTCTTTAGTTACATTTATTAATATTAATCACTTAATAAAAGTAACCAGGAAAATGATAGATTTTCACGTGACAAACAAATTATTGACAGAAAAAATAATTTTAAACGAAGTTTTAGTAAATAATACCCTCTGCGCACATTCTAGAAATGCTTACAACGGTTGAGATAAAAAAATTAGATATTAAAAAATTTATGCGAAGTTTTGAAGACAGTTATTATTGGAAATATTGTTTGTCACATACCAGAAACATAACATTTTGAAATTCAATTAAATTTTTTAACTATACAAAACAGTCAATGCTAGTGCAAAGTCATTTTAAAATACTAACAGCAATGCTATTAATTAATCTATTTTTTTTTTAAAGTTCTTTTAGTAGTATAGTATTAGATCTTGGAGCAAGGGACTGCGAATTGTCATATTTCGTGATAATCACAAAATTACTTTGACTTATTGGATATATATATATATATATATATATATATATATATATATATATATATATATATATATATATATATATATATATATATATATATATATATATATATATATATATATATATATATATATATATATTCGTTCAAATTCGTTTTTTATACTTAAAAAGTTTGATTTTTAATAAAACTTTTTTACGAAAACTATTTTCTATTCTTTATCAGTTTATCATTCTTTATCAGTTTTTACCTTTAATAGTTTTTTTATTTCAAAAATAGCCATTTTGCCAAAACTCTTTTTCTACCAGTTTATGATAATGAGTTTAATTTTCTCTCTCTCTATATATATATAAACCTGGAGGAGTGTTGGGTACCGAATTTTTACACGTCAACAAAAAGTAATAAAATAAACATATCTCTGAGTCACAGATAAAAATCTCTCTTACATTGTGCTTCCAATACTGATTTTTCATTAAGATAAAAAATATTATAAATTTTAAAATAAGCTATAAAGCTAATTATTTACATGCTAGAAGGAAGTTCATAAACACTTTGTAATATAATTAGAATATCACAAGACAAATTTAGATGATTTTATGTAATAAAAATAATAAAAGAAAACGGAATTATAAACTAAATCTGGTGCCAGAAAGAGGACACAACATTGCGGTATTTCAGAGCTGTTGGGCTCTTTTTTACCGGGGGAAAAAACCGCGTTTTGTTTGGATTTCATACGTACCGATTTACTCATTAAAGGTAACAGTGGAAGATGGCTTTCCTGTGACTTTTATCACTGATTTTGACGGATTAAATAAATGCAATAAATTATGCTGGTTAAAAGGAATATATTTTAAAGATTAACATCCTTTTAAAGGAGTTAAATCTACTAAATTTAGATATATAGGTTATTCATTCATAAACTTCTTACAACAGAGGCAAAAAAGAAAAAAGGTAATGACACGCTGACAATCATGCAAATCAAAAATAATCCAACATTTAAATCCAGGGAGTGGTACAAATCAAATCAACTAAGCTTACAAATGTGGCCTATCTATCGAACTATTAAAAGACACAGGATGCTCGTGCTTGTTTTGATGGCATCTAAAACGAGCATCTATCACATTAGGCGTGGGCTTTCTCCAGAAAAGAAACATTTACTTATATTTAACTGACACTAAAAGACAGGTAAGCTTAGGATATTTTGTAGATAATATGATGGTTGGCGAGAAAAAAGTAGGTCAGCCAAATAAAAGAAAAAGTCAGAAGATGATGCCTAATCGTGAGGTTAAGAATTTATCTTGTCATCGTCTTCCGTGATAGATGCCAAAGATATCGCCATGGTGCGAAATGAACTGCTGATTTGAAAGATTACTTATTCAACTAAGGAGTTATGCGTGAGTAAAAAGACCTCTTTCTGGAATGGAATAAAGTTTGATGCCAGGATTTATATCATCTTATTTTGAAAGTAGAATTTTTAGGAGAATAAAAATAAAATGCTAGATTTATTAAATAGATTTCATGCAAAGATGCGTCTGTAATATATAAGCACTGCAAAAGTTAGATATCAGTTTCAAAATTAGTTGCTATTTAAATGAAGCTCTTAGGGTAAATCTTAGATAGGGGTAGATTCCATTTTCATTTATTTTGAGAAACTGAGACTTAACCCTTTGACGCAGATGGGACAACGGTATCCCTTTTTAATTTTTTATGACGTTCCAATTGCAAGTAAAATTATAATTTGTTATTTTTTTAACCATAAAAACAGTGTAATGGCAACTAAAAAAAATCTGTTAGATTCTCAGAATTATATTTATACTAAAAGAAAAAAAACCTAAAAAAGTTTTTTGAATTCTTCTTTCATTCATATTCAAAAATGTATCAATAATTGATTTAGAAAATTAAACATAATTCATTGATGCATAACTACTTCTTTTAGATCTAAATAACTGCAAATTTATGCAAATTTAAAAAATTATTTTTTGGAATTGAGTCATGTCTGAAAGATTTTTTTTTATGTAGAAAATGACAACTGTATTGCATGCTATATTTCATAGCCATAAACTATTAAAATGCTAAATATAATATTTTTCACTTATTTTGACCTGACTTATACTTCACTTATTTTATTTTAAATTAACACAAAATGATGAAAAATTATGAAAAATATAATTAATAAAAATTCTGCGTTAAAGAGTTAAAGCCGTCTTATTCTTCGTGTCCTCTGTTTGACAGAAGAAATAATTAAGATATTATTTAGCTTTAAAGTAAGTTAAAAATGACTTGCATGAACGTGATTTTGGACTTTTAAACTTTAGGGAATGGATAATTTTTGATAATTGAAAACGGCGTAGGTAAATATTAACACTCTCAAGCGCGTCCCGTAAAAGAAGTCATTTTATAATTTTTTTATCAAGACCAATGACAACTTATATGAATGAAAAAAGTATTAGAGCACCTAATTTGGTTGTTGAAATGAATCGAATTGATACTATTAAATCACCTGAATCGATAATAAATGTTATAAGATTTTTATCTTAGACCAAATGTGGTATTTAAATATTATGTCTAATAGTTAAACAATATCAATGCTGAAAAACTGAAATATTTTTCTCCTAATTGTTTTCTTAATTTTTTTTTTATTGAAGAATACAAATATGCCTAAGTATATTTTTTAAAAATTGTTCCACTTTCAAAGTAACAAGCCTTTCACTCACACAAAACTCGCTGGCAGGTTTTTAATAGGTTTATAATAATTAAAAAAAAAAACATTTGATGTTTATCTATTTGTCAAGAAACCTTCTTAAAATTTTGACAAACATACCACTTAATTGAGTTTGAGCAAGGCAGCTAATCATAATAAATGCTCGAATCAATGTAATACATGAAAGCCTTTAGAAGACAATAAATAAGCAATTGTTAATAAGCTGTAATACATCACTTATTTCTAATCAAAAATTAAAGTCCTATCAGTTTTTGTCATAGATTTCAGCAAAAAATAATAAATCTATTTTGCAATTAATTGCAATCAACAGAAGTAAAAAAAACAGCTTGGTATTTTCATTTATTTATTTTTGTAAATCTGATGAAATACGACAGTTCTTTGAATACGTTCCATTTTCAAATTCATAAACCTTTCACCTATACAAAACTCGAAGACAGGTTAGACGTTAGATTGAAAAAAACATCTGATGTTTATCTATTTGACAAGAAACATTCATAAAACTTGGTCCAAAATACCTTTTAATTGAGTCTAAGCGTGACAGCTAAGGACCGCCCTTATGCACTTGCAAGTTTCAGAACCTCAACTTTCTAAACCGTCATTAACACCGCTGTACAGCTCCATGCGACCTGGATTTTGAAAGAGAATTCATTCGCATAAAACATTAACCGTGAAGTTACTGGTGATTACGATTTGCTTGCGAGATAAAATCTCACCGTGGTTTTGGAGGCGTTAAATATTAGAGTTCTAGTTAACGCCTGTCAGAACACTAATGAGTGTATCATTTACTCCTAGGTTGATATCAAGAGGAGAGATCTCTGGAAATTAAGTGGAAAACATCTGGCCTCGAGAACTTTGCCACCAAAAATGATTCTTGTCCATTTGAAAGCGGCTGTCTACATTCTTTTTATCATTATTATTATTATAAGGTGAATGTAATTTAAATTGTTGGCATGTTTTGGTAAACTGCGCAATCTGGTTAATGATTAATTTAATTTATATGTTCTGATTTATGAATACCCTAGCCTTAATGAGAAAATGTTGTTATCGATCATAACAAAAGTAATATATTTAATCGCATATGAAAAACGTGCGAAAACATCAATTACGTTTGAACTGTAATGAGGAAAATTGGAAATTAAAATAAAAAGCTAAATAAAAAAAATAAAAAAAATAGATTATATGGCATTTTTCTGAATTCAGAACAGTAGCTTTTAAAATGTAGGCAAACATCAGACAACTTTTACAAAAAAAAGTTATTAATTAATATGCGTTTTAATATAAGATTTGACAGAAAGAAGTTCTGTACTTATCCAACCATAAAACATTCCTAAACCCGGAAATGTGAAATAACTTTTCTTGTCTTTTTCAATTAAGCTATTTGCTAAGTGTTAGAATAGCAGATTACAAGTCATTCTGAAAGTTAGCTTTAAAATGTAGAAAAATATTAAGACATTTTTTTCTAACTAAGTTATTCATTCAAATGTGTTTACTTTAAGATTTGACAGAAAGAAGTCCTGTTCTGTACTTATCCAACCGCAAAATATTCCTAAACCCGGAAATGTAAAATAATTTTTCTTGTCATTCAATTAAGCTATTTATTAAGTATTATAAAAACAGATTATATGACATTTTTGAGAACTTAGAAAATTAGTTGTAAAATACAGGGAAAAGTTTTCTAAAAAAAAGTTATTCATTAAATAATTAGTTTTAAGATTAACAGAATGAAGATCTGTCCTGTACTTATCTAACCATTAAATATTCCTAAACCAGGAAATGCGATAACATTTTTCTTCTCTTTCAATTAAGTTAATTATTATTAGTAGTAAAAAAACAGGAGTTTTTCTAAGCTCCTCAATAACATTTGCTCTTCCACAACACTTATCTTTCCACTAAATTAATTTTTTTTGTGCATCTACTAAGCGCTTTTATAACATTTTCTTTCCCACTATAACGTTTTAACATCCTTTGGTTCCTTTAATAATGTTAGTTCCTCCACTCGTAAATATTATTTGTTCTTAATAGCTCTTTAATAACGTTTGTTCTTCCACTAAAATACTATTTCGATAACGTCTGTTCTTCAATTAAGCTTTTGATTAACGTCTTTTTAAAAGTGTTTAAAGGAGAAAATAATATGTTAAAAATACATTGCACGGAGAAAAAAAATAAGTAATAAAATAATGTTATAAATTTTATGTTTCAGAAAAAATATTCAAAATTTACAAACTAAAGTTATCATATGTGCTAGAATCTCAGAGAAAATTGAATTTTAAGGTTAAGTTAAATAAGATGATAACTAAACTGGTTTTATACTTCAGATTATTTTTCTACTATTATAAATGATATAGTTTAAGCCAGAAAATATTTCATATGTCAATAAACTGCTATACAATTTTTTAAATTGTAGGATTTAATTTATGTTCTTGTTGTTCTATGCCATTTGTCAATACTAACTAGCCTATTTTGAGACAAGGGGTGCGCTTCTTGTTTTCAGGTGGCGCCAGCTATAGCCAAGAATTGACATCTGCCACACACATGTCAGAGCCCGTTTTACATCCCTAAATCATAATTTTGACCAGAACCAGAGCACGATCACTCCATGATGCAGTACCGCCAGATGTATTGATTTGTTATAAGGATTTGGAGAACTTTGTGACCCCGACAAATTTAGCGTGCACCAGTCACCATTTTGTCTTCGGCCAGAGGGGATCAAACTCACGAACTCTTGGACATCTTACCATTCAGGATATCAAGTGTAAAAAATGATTTTATTTTATGATATTCTTTGAACAAACAAAAATTAGAAAATAACATAAATTAAATATTTCTAACATGACATATTTATTTGTGTAACCTTGTTTTTTAATTTGCATATTTTTATACATTACTAGCTTTATTATATTGCAATCGGTTAATATAAGTGCATTATGGCAAATTTTGATATAAAATCATTATTTAGATTAATAATTTTTCCAATCAATGTGTAGTTTACTGTTTGGCCAAATCTATTTTTATACAAATAATATTAAAATCATATATAAAAATGTCAATAAACAAACATATAATTAATTTGAAAAATGATATTTACTTTAACTTAATAATTATATACTTAATATTTAAACTGTTTATATGACAGTCAAGATTCTTTTACAGAAAAAAAAATTTTTTAACTAAAACTTCAATTAAAATGGAATTTATTTTGTATGCTACGCGTAAATGTTGTAAATACCTAAGTGGGACATTTAAATATTTGAAATCTCAATAATTTTTAAAAATTATTCCCACATTTCAATTATTTAAAACACACTCTGCTATTTTAATACGCAAAATATAGTTTGACAACGAATCTATCAATCATGTTATATTTTAAAACCAAAGTATCACTGAAGAAATAATGCTAAAATACATGTCAGAGAAATAAAATGCTTTCCTTGAAAATTAAATACAAAGAGTGTTTATTCCTTAAAAAAAAGAGACTTTCTTCTTTTTTCCCTTAAATGTATACATAATATATATCCTTTGTCTTTCTTATGTTTTTAGATGCAAATATAGGGGAGGTTAGTGCCTTCTGTTATTCCATTTTCAAGATTGTAAATATTTAAAAGCTCTTGGGTGCATTTTGAACAGACAAGAAAAAAGAAATTTCTGTAGTATTTTGAGGAATTGAATAAATATTTAAAAAAAAGTACTGGTTTGTACATAAATTTTTTTGGAACTTACTAATTTCATAGAATTATCAAAGTAGTATTTAAAGCTGTGTACAGATGTGCTTTGAAAATTATGAATTGCAATAGCAATGGTTACGGGAGACGGACTTGTCAATAATCATTTATGATATATTTTTATCGAGAAATAATTTATCAGCTGAATCTAGACCGATGATAATTTTTCTTACATAATTAATTGACTAAGTATTTAAAAAAAGTATTTTTTATTAGTAGGGGAGAGTGGAGTCAATTGTAACAGGGTACGATTGTAACAGAGCAAAAATTTCGAGTGTCGGGTTCTAGATTTGGTTCCTAGGTGGCGCACAAGGTGTATTTAATAAATCTACCTGTACACCCCTGATAGCAACCATTTTTATGTACTTTTGAAAGAGTTGCATCACAAAAGATATTTTCACGCTACGTAAGTACTTTTTTGGTATTAGAATATTATATTGTAACAAAGCAATTTTGTTTAAACAAATAAAAATTACTAACCAAATAGGTAAGTGGACACATTTCAGAAAAAAAGATTAGTTTTGTTAATTAACTAGCATTGTTTTTAACAAATGAAGCTGAAATGGCGTCTTGGGGACGATTGTAACAATAAGTAAAGGGACGATTGTAACAGCTGAAAATAAATAATCTTATGTTTACAAACCATTACTTAACTCTTTAAGAACCATCAAAAGTTTCCTATATCATTTATATTATGTTGCATGTGCATTATTTTATTTGTCACTTTTCACAGCATAAATTAAAATTATTAACCTCTTAGAGTT
This sequence comes from Parasteatoda tepidariorum, assembly GCF_982258835.1. Taxonomy (NCBI): domain Eukaryota; kingdom Metazoa; phylum Arthropoda; class Arachnida; order Araneae; family Theridiidae; genus Parasteatoda; species Parasteatoda tepidariorum. Next base: position 35,883,216 of record NC_141755.1, read on the forward strand.
AAAAGTTTAACCTCTGCTCATTATTATTTTTACTCCTAAAATATCACTACAATTTTGATCAATAAAAAAAATATATCACAACTATGATAACATGTGTAATTAACTATGTTTTAGTTGAATTTATGAACTGTTACAATTGACCCCGTAAGTGGGGACAATTGTAACAAGTGCACGACTGTCAAAAATTGTTAATAACTAATATAATAACATTTAAAATAAGGTATTTATTTTTTTTTCCAGTAGAGGATAGTCTACTTTACTCGTCTGTCAATTAATTCTAATAATATATTGGATTTTTTGTTAGCTAAAAATAGTTAAGTAAAAAATGTTACAATTGACCCCGTTCTCCCCTACAATTAGGTATTTTTGAAAGTATTAAGTACAATTTTTAAATGAACTTTCAAGAGAGTATTGGTAGATTTTTAAAGCTGCATACAGACTCTCAGAAATAAAACTCTCATTTTTAACGATTCAGCAATATTTGAGCTGTATTTCGTTCATTTAGAGAATCATTTCGTCACGAAATTACGTGATTTGTGACAAAACGTGATCTCTCAAATATATGAAGACAACGTTTTCTCAACTCGGAACCTCGTTGCAACGATTTGTAGGTGATAGTTAACTAGAATAAAGACTAGACGATCGAAAACAAAGAGACGAAATAAGTCGACCTATTTGTGTGCTGGTCAAGGAGTTGGTCTCGAACCAGGACGATCAACGGTTCGAATCCCGCTTTAGGCATGTTTGCAATTGACACATTGTTCTATCTGCCCTTCTTGTGTTGTTTGGGAGACATTGATCTACCTAAATGGTGCCCGTCATAATGTGATATTTAAAAAGGTTAAATAAATTAAACATTTTTGCTTTTTGAAAAAAAAATAATAATGAGGAAACACTTTTTTTTAATTTTTAATTTTGACGAAATTCGTTTTCTTGAAGAAGTGACGCTAGTTATTTCGCCACCTTGACTAAATTTTTGATCGAAACATATACGAGGAAATAGTTTCGTCAAAAACCAAGAAAATTTTTGTGAAATTCAAGCATCCAATTGAAAAAATAAATTCACTGCTGGGCCGATTAGAAAGAACTCATAAATTTCGCAAATGTATTTTTTAATATTTATTTACTTAATAATATTTGCAGTTTCGGAAAAGTTATTGCTGTTTCTAATGACAAGAAAGATCTATAACCGTTAGCCTTTAGCAAATTAAGTCAAAAAGTTGCGCCTTTCGTTTGACAAGAGAGCACCGCAAAGGTGAAAGTATGTCTTAGCTCAGAGCCCCATAGATAGATGGCAGCACCACTCATCCGTGAGGTCACTTCCTCAAATTAAACGTTGATATGAAAGGGATAAAATGTTCTCCAGATCCCTGTACCCATGGAACTGCTCAGTGACCGACAACAGGACATTCGATTCCACGAATTTTACGATCACGTATATTGCATGTACTCAGCGCATCTTAGCGGAGTCTAGGATCGAACTCCAATCCCTCCGGTTCGGCGTTCGATTCTCGATTCTTACCACTGGGGGACACCACGACCCTTCAAAAATGCTAAAATAATTATTGCTTGTATGCATTTTATTTCCTTTTTTCAACCTTTTGCAAGTTAGGATAGTTTATTCCGTTTTAAAAATATGTTAAAGAGAAATGCTTCATTAGGCTCATGGAGGAACGAATCGTTTTGAGTACTGAGAGTTATTACAACCAAAACATGACCTTTTGTGACTCTAATATAATACACTGAATCTTCGAACCTCTACTTCTGAAGGTTCCCTGTATCTTGACGGTGAATCACAAGTCGAAAAAGAGTAAGTCAAACCTGCAAATCTTAGTGCTATATCCGAAATGTTCCTTGAACTGAACTGGATTCAGATAATAGAAAACATATTTATAATCCTTCAAAAAAGTTTATTTTTTCTTGCTGATGTTAATGTTAGAAATGCATTAAGATTAAATTAAAAATTAAGTTTTATAAACAGCAGTTTTCAATTTTTATCTATGGTATTTCAAAATGCCATTTAATTTAAAACAAGCTTATAACACCAAATATTTGAAAAAAAAGCGCTAAATCAAGTATTAAACTACTCATTGTGAATTATTTTATGTATTTCTTCTATCTATTCGAATTCGACGTAGCCTAATGAAACTATTAATTTATTAATGGAATTTTATTAACTTAATTATGACAATGGAAAATAAAATAATAAAAACACGCTATCTCTCTGTCCTTATTTAAGTTCCAGAAGTTAATTTTGTCTAAATGCCTTAAGTTATTATTTCGGAAAAATCGCATAATTACAGAATAGGCAGAGAGATAAAACTCAATTACAGATGTAATCAAATGTTACAACTAAGTAAATAAAATCATGAAAATACGAAAAAGCTAGTAATAAACAGTATTGAAAATAATTATCACAATTACTATATTAATTAATTTCGGAATCTCAAGCGCTATTGCTATTATGAAGCAGAACTTAATTAAAATATGACATGAAAAAACAAGAAATTTTGTTTGAAAAATATCGTAACTACACGGTGAAAAATATTCTTGTAAAATTAGCATATTGAATGGTAATGACAGTTATGATTAAAAAAACTAATTAAATTCTGGTTAAGAAAACCGAAATAAACAGTAATAAAACCATTGTTTTAGTATTTTTCCGTTTACATGGTAATGTTTTATTGGAAACTGGTTTTCAAAATTATAGTGCATATTACCACACATTTAGTAAAAAATACAAAACTAAAAAATAAATTAAATCGAATAAATGGCTTTGATGCCGTATTATAAAAGTATCATAAAATTGTCAAATTTCACCACATTTACCAAATTTTATCACATATTGTAAAACCATATTTTATTGCTAATTCAATTAAAAAAATTGCTAAAGAATTTTGGTAAAAATTATCGAGATTTTTGGCATTACCCATCAAAATTTTTAGCGAATTTGATTTATGAAGTCGAGCTTACGTAAAAAATTGGTCGAATCATTCACAGTTCCACAGGCGAAAAAATTGGAAATCTCTGATTTAGTTATACGATTGACGCCGACGCAGTTAAGTCTAATAATAGGATCAACGTAGACATAGAGTGGTCTAGTTTTAGGATCAACGTAGGCACAGAATGATCTAATGTAGAGGCTTCCGAAAGGTGTTCCAAGATTTAGGGTTTTTATTCACAAAATTTTTAGCGAATTTGATTTATGAAGTCGAGCTTACGTAAAAAAAAGGTCGAATCATTCACAGTTCCACAGGCGAAAAAATTGGAAATCTCTGATCCAGTTATACGACTGACGTCGACGCAATTAAGTCTAATAATAGGATCAACGTAGACATAGAGTGATTTAGATTTCGGATCAACTTAGACACAGAATGATCTAATGTAGAGGCTTCCAAAAGGTATTCGTCGAAGGGGTCGCAGGAGTTCCATGATTTAGGGTGTATCGGTATGCAATCGTTAGCGAATTTAATTCATGAAATTGGGGTAACTAACGTAAGAAAGGAAATGTATCATTTAGGGATTCTCAGCGAAAAAATTTGGAAGCCTCTGATATAGTCACAAAAGAGTCTACTAATAAGGGTCAACGCAGACAAAATGAGTTCTAGGCGTAGGATCAGGGCAGTAGGCAAAGAACTTATTAAAAAAAATAACAAATGCTACAACTCAATAATGAATACAGTCAATAAAACTATCATAAGTTGATGATGTATAAAAAATTAAGTAAGTGCTTTGACAATTGGATCAATGTCGACACAAAATTTAATTGAGAGAAACAAATGCTGAGTAAAGGCGTAAAATTAGCAAACCTATCGCAGGTTGATAACAAGACTACTTATCACAATATTATTAATTTACATCAGAATCACTTTATTCATATCAGAACCACCAGCACTTATTACTATAAAGCAGCGCTTAGTTAAAAACTTAAGTGGAGAAAATTGCTTTTCAGTAAAACCCTATTCTATCCGATTCTAAATGATAAATTAAGGATTTTGAGAATAGAATAAAGATCTAGCAATGCAAATGCAGACAGTAGGATCAAAGTCGAAACAAAATTTAATTGAGAGAAACAAATGCTGAGTAAATGCATAAAATCAGCAAACCTATCGTTGGTTGATAATAAGACTACTTATCACAATATTATTAATTTACATCAGAATCGCTTTATTTATATCAGAACCACCAGCATTTATTACTATAAAGCAGCGCTTAGTTAAAAATTTCAGTGATGAAAATTTCTTTTCAGTAAAACCCTATTCTAAATGATAAATTAAGTATTTTGAGAATAGAATAAATAAAGATCTAGCAATGCAAATGCAGACAGTAAGATCAAAGTCGAAACAAAATTTAATTGAGAGAAACAAATGCTGAGTAAATGCAGAAAATTAGCAAACCTATCGTAGGTTGGTAATAGGACTACTTATCACAATGCTATTCATTTATATCGGAATCATCAGCACTTATTACTATAAAGCAGAGCTTATTTAAAAACTTCAGGGCTGAAAATTGCTTTTCCGTAAAACCCTATTCTATCCTATTCCAAATTATACATTAAGGATTTTGAGAATAGAATAAATAAAGATCTAGCAATGCAAATGTAGACAGTAGGATCAAAATCGAAACAAAATTTAACTGAGAGATATAAATGCTGAGTAAATGCATAAAAATTAGCAAACCTATCGTAGGTTGATAATAAGACTACTTATTAATTTACATCAGAATCACTCTATTTATATCAGAATTACCAGCACTTAGTACTATAAAGCAGCGCTTAGTTAAAAATTTCAATGGTGAAAATTGCTTTTCAGTAAAACCCTATTCTATACTATTCTAAATGATAAATTAAGGATTTTGAGAATAGAATAAATAAAGATCTAGCAATGCAAATGTAGACAGTAGGATCAAAGTCGAAACAAAATTTAACTGAGACATATAAATGCTGAGTAAATGCATAAAATTATCAAACCTATCGTAGGTTGATAATAAGACTACTCATCACAATACTATTAATTTATATTAGAATCACCAGCACTTATTACTATTAAGCAGCGCTTAATTAAAAACTTCAGAAGTGAAAATTGCTTTTCCGTAAAATCCTATTCCATAACAATTTTTTATAAATTACGTATCTCGGTAACGTGGGTATTTTTTTTTCGAAAAAAAAAAAAAAAAAAAACGTCGAAAATAAATTGGGTTGGAATGAATGGAAAGGAAGGGGTAGTAGTAATGAAAAATAGTTCTCTTAAGTTCATACAGAATGGAGATCATCAATTAATAATCGCTTATACAATGTTTTCCAATTAGAGGCACTTTGATCCATCCTTTCTAGCCTGATGAGGCATCTACTTAGATGATAATTAATCGATCTTAAGGTAAAATCGTTTATCTTATATCGATACGAAAACGAAAGCCGAAGTCATTAACTATCCATTCATCATCATAATGGCGACATTTCACAATAATAATAAATATTTATAACACTCTTTGAAATATCCATAAAGAAGAAGGTCTTGGATGGTTCGTGCGCGTTAAATTAACCAGGAAACTCCTTAAATATTTAATATTCATGAAGAGTTTAGGCGACAAAAAAGAAGATGGTCATATTTTTTGAAAGTTATGGTGTTTACTCGAAAACTTTTAATGATTAAGGTCACCAAGGGAATTTATGGCTGTGTTAGTTTATGCTTTTGATATTTAGTCACGGCGTACCTGCAGTTTGGGGATTTTAAAATGCAAAAATCAATAGAGATAGTTACTTGGGAATTGACGCGTGCATCGTTATACATATTTTTGAATATGATAAAAAAAATTAATAAGGACGAAAAGAAAGTTTTATGACGCAAAGTAAGTTTTAAAATGTATGACTTTTTTCCGAAACGGCATATTTGCATAAGATGCAAAGAAGAGTATACGTTTATTTTTATGCATTCAGAGTACATTGAATAAATATGATATAATAAGAAAATGCAATCAAAACCATTAAAATTTTGATAATTCTATTTCTTAAGGCCTGGTTTCTTAGCCTGTCGTCCTAAACGTCGGCGTCAGCTGGAAATCAGCGTTAACCTCTGATTGGTCCATTTATGCGCTTGACAGCATACGTCATCAGACGCTCATCTTGAATGAAAATTGCCGTCCAACTCAACTACAGTTGGATTACAGCGTGACGTTAACCACAGAAGCAATGGCGGGCAACATCCAACAGCACATTGAAATCAGCCAAGATTTTGATTTTGACATTAAACATAGCTTCTTCATTAAACATAGCACTCTTCATTTAGTTCAGCTATAATGTGTTTTTTCTTGAACAAAGTCATTATTTGTTCTCTAAAACACTGGTCGACAATAACAAAATCAATACAAATTCAAAATAAATATTTGTTTACGTTATTAACGCATGCGCAATGAGAGATAATGTCTGCGTTGGACCGACTGCTCACGCTGAGCTAACAAAAAAGTATTTTTTTGGCGTCAGATCTACGTCAACTTTCCGCTGACGCCCAGATAAGGCGTTAGTTCTAAGAAACCAGGCCTTGAGCTAACAAACCAGTATTTTGTTGGCGTCAGCGTGACGTTGACGTCCCGCTGACGCCCAGATAAGGCGTTTGTCCTAAGAAACCAGACCTTTAGTTTACTATCAGATCTCAGTTACTGTCTTTTGTAATGAATTGGAGATTCAGTTTAATTAGATATTCCGTTTTTTAGCATGAAATAAATACCCCATAAATGATGAGTTTTTTTTTTTTTTTTTTTTTTTTTTGTTACCGGCGTTGAACAGGCGACCCAATTTTGGGTTTACGACAACCAATGTTCAATTCCGCAGCCTAGTAATTTTGAATCCAACCCAGAAAACAAGGGAACTCTTGAATTACGCATTGGGACAAACTAGCTTTCATTGAGGACTTTTTGATGGAACTAAACAGCATTTGTGTTAGATGGAGAGGAAAATCACGAAAACCTTCCACTGTGGCCCTGACGGCAAGATGATTCTAACTTATGACCAGTCTACCACTAAGGATATTTTGCGTCAGTACCACTGTGGTCGGTGCAAGCCGTGAGTAAAATTCGTATATACCAACCACAGCTGATATTTGAACGTGGGTGAAATCAGAGGAAGACGAAAGCTCAATCCCCTGAGCCATCGCGGCTCAAGATTGAAGAGTGACTTTTTTAATGGCATAAAAATCAATTGAATGATTAACGATACCCTTTATCGACAGAAAATTCCACTCAAAGGCGGAAGATTCAGCTTTAATAACTGAAGATTCAATTCAATGAAGAAAAAGATTCTTTGCAGAACAACTCTATCTGGTTGCGCTTCGTCAGACAAGATTAAAAGAAAACCTTATCCATGTTTAAAAAAATATGAGCTATAAAATGTGACTGTCACTAAATCAAAATTTAGAGCAACAAAGAAAACGAAAATCACAAGTACACCAGTGAAACTCCAGAGATCGTGAAACTTATAAGACATCTAGAGAAGTTTTTTTCCGAAAGGGTCGGAATTCAATACCATAAACTTTGTCAACTTTTCAAAATTTGATTCTTTGGCAAGTTTTTTGATAAAACAATTGTTTTTTTTTTTTTACTTGCTCTAGGAGCTTGGCAAAGAACCGATATTTCTATCTTAAGAAACTGGTTTTCTCTTTTTACACCAAGTGTTTGATTACATCTCAAGATGACGTGATGTATGATATTTTAGTGACATATTTGATCCTAAATAAAAAGTTTAATGTAAAACAAATAACACAATTCTTCAAATGAAAATGGGTTCACTTAAATGAATATTATTATTTATTCAATAATTGTTCCAAATACCAAATTTATCCAAATGTGTACCAAGTTCATCACCAAAAAGCTCCGGAGAAAATTACCGAGCTATTAGGTGTTCCCATATATCCAGAAACACGGTAAATTTTAGGATATTCTGGTATTTCTAATCATGCTCTTTTTTAAGAGTGAAAGAGATTATTTTCTCCCCTTTTTGTGTATTTTTAGCTTACATACAAAATATTACCTACCATAAAATTTTTATAAGTACAAAATAAATATCTACTTACGCACAATACTTAATGAATACAAACGGTTAACAAATGTCTATAGCAACTTACCTGGAAATAAAAAGAAAAGAAATAATTAGTAAATCATTAACAAAAAAGATAAAACATATTACAAGATTTCTTTAATCAATATTTCAGACGTATAAAATTATGGTATTATGAATGTATTATAATTATGAATGTGCTTATAACCAGTTTATAAATGACACAAAGAAAACACATTTTACTTTTAAAAACGGTTAATTCGTATTTTAAAATAACTATTAATTTATTCCAATCGATGAGCATAAGAAAATAATTAATATAATATTTTATAATAGCATTTTTAATAGTGAATATAATGCTTTTTTGTAAATAATAATGCTCAGAATGAACTCCAATAATGCTAAATACTTTCTTGTTCATACGATCTGAAGCTTCTTTGATTACAATAATGCTTTGTATTAACTCCATTAATGATTAATACTATTTTCCTAATCATATCTGAAATTACTTCGTTAACAATAATGCTTTGAATTAACTCCTTAAATGAAAAATACTTTCTATTTAATAATATCTAAAACTTTTTCGTTTATAATGCTTAATTTTTTTGAATTGTATTTAAATGATGTAGATATAATTTTTTAAGTCTCATTTTTTTGATAAATAATTAAAAATAATAATCACACGTTTTCATTAATATGCAATTAAAATATTATAAAACTGTTGAGAATTTACGAGTCTTGGTATACAAAAGCTTATTGTATGATAGTTATAGATATTGACGTGTCTTTGTATTGTGACTATTAGTTTGTTAGAAACCAAAATCACATGAAATTGTGGATTTTATAAAATGGCGTCAGCGACTACATTATATACAGTTAGAATAATATAATGTGTGGGACGCATATTTTTATTTGTCTTAATTTAACTAATTATTATTTATTTTTAAATTCACATTTATCTGTTTCTTTAAAATCTTTTTTTCAGTCAGATTATATTTTTTCAAAATAATTTAATTTCGAAATCGATAAAGAATAGTTTTGTCGTATTAAAACAGTTGTAAAAATATAATTTACATATGTTTTACTATTTCTAAATGTTAAGTAAATGTCGAATGGTAAACCAATATTTTTTTTTAATATGTATCAATAGAAGATCAGAAATCTCAATAATTCTATAAGAATCATTTGATGCTATTTTAAAAATTCTACACAAATCCAAAATTATAATATTCAAAAATTATTAAATTTTAGTAACATATAACAAGTTGTAACAGTTGCGGCGGCTAAGACAACTATTTCTTTTAACAAAAAATTCATGCAGGCCAATGTTTCCGAAACTTTATACTTTCGTTCTGTTCAGCAGAAAACATAGAAGAAATAGTCAACAGTACAAAACCCGGGCAAGTCACCCAATACTTTTTCCTTAAAAGACGGCAAGGTTAAAAAAAAAAAATGAGGAAAAGCAAAAGAATAAAATAAGACCTTTCAAAATCTTATAAATTCTATTACCTTCTATCCGCGGAGGACCGGGTAACGTAATATGCCCGGAAAAATTTTACCCATGAAATCTCAAGCTATTACATATTCAGTTGTTTGTGGAAAATTTTGTGAAGGCGAGTCAAGGCTTATGCAACATGTAGTGTGTTCAGAAAGGGGGGAGGGGGCAAATATGATGGATAGGCATTTCGAACGATACTTTGGAAGCAGATGCCGCACCCTAGATAAACTCTCTTCCCTCAGAAAGGGGTAAGGAAGAAATGGGGTAGAGCATGAATATGCCCCACACTTTCTCCAAAACCCATTTCATTACAATAGCCGTTTAGGATAGCTACAATTGGGTAATAGGTAGAAGTCTCTGATGTTAAGTTGGCATGAATTACACGCACAATTTACTTAAAGTTGCAGTCAATGCAGTTATTATCTAAAGATAATACTACACACAATGCAGTTATTATCTAAAGATAATACTACATACAATGCAGTTATTATTTAAAGATAATAACTACATTGTGTGTAGTAACTCCATATAACTTCAAAACGTATGTTATTATCAAAGGATAATATCATAACTAATTAACCAGTTAGTAATAGCACGTTAAAGAATGTTGAAATATCTGTATAGTTGCAGTGAATAAAATTATTAGAAAGTAATAAAAATCGAACTGAATAACTAGTTCGATAGTGAATTCACGTTTAAGAATAAGTAAATACAGTTATAATTGCAGTGAATACAATTATTAGAAAGTAATAAAAATCAAACTGAATAACTAGTTCGATAGTGAAATCACGTTTAAGAATAATTAAATACAGTTATAGTTGCAGTGAATACAATTATTAGAAAGTAATAAAAATCAAACTGAATAACTAGTTCAATAGTGAATTCACGTTTAAGAATAATTAAATACAGTTATAGTTGCAGTGAATACAATTATCAGAAAGTAATAAAAATCAAACTGAATAACTAGTTCGATAGTGAAATCACGTTTAAGAATATTTAAACACCTTTATAGTTGTCGTAATGCGTCCTTATTGCAATTATTAGATAAAAACATAGGTCCATATAAATAATTAGTTAGTGATATCGCATTTAAGAATATTTAAACATTTTCATAGTTGCAGTAAATGTAATTCTTAGAAAATGACAATGAAACGTAGTAAATGGCAATACAATGTAGTAAATGACAATAAACAAGTCAAAAAGAATAACAAGTTGCATAGAGATATCGCTTTTGGATTGAATTTGAAGAATTAAATGGCGCAAGAGCCAAACTTAAACATTACTTACTCAATATATTGAAATCAAACTGTGCTAGAAACTGAGTTTGGCGAAATGCAGGAAAAAGGGTAGAGTTCTTTTGAATTCAAAAATATTATGGTAAAATCAGTAGCTACTATCAGTAGAAGTTAATCCAAAGAAAAACTATGTAATGCCCATAAAAATCATCCAGTTCCTTTGATAATTACGTTAGTATTTTTTAAAAAATAACATGTTTTCTAGTTTTAGCTATTGCTTCAGCGAACTACCTATTGATCTTTTTCTTTGTAATTGTTATTATAAATACGTCATTATTATTTATAAAAAATATAAATTTTAAAAACTGCAACAACTTTCATAAAAATAAAATTACATTAAAAAATGTCTCACTATAAAGTTTAAGTTGTATCTTTAAATAATATTCACACTATACCCATAAAAATATAAAATATATTTTCGAAAGTTAAAAAAAATTTTTAACCATAGAAAAAATTCATACGATATGGTTTTAAAATAAACTTTCGCGAGTAAATTAAACAAATTTAAATTTGACATGAATAAACTAGAAGAAAGGCTTAATTAAACAAACAATAAAAGTATGTTTTAAATTGCATATTTAGTTATTCATGGTTTTAAATAACTTATAAAAATATAAAAGGCATATTAAAAAAGGATTTTCTAAGAGAAATTAGTTTTTTTCTTTCAACCAAAGAAACTCAGAGAACGTTTCCTTTTTAAAGAATAGAAAAAAAGATTTAACGAACATTATGTTTTATTTTTTTATTTTCATCTAAAACTTCTTAAGTTCTTTTTAAAAATAATGTTAATTAATTGCATTATGAATAAACAGTTTTAAGTTTCAAAAATAATTTATTGTGTTAAGTGCAGCATTTTTCTTACTCTTACAAGTTGAATAATTAAACGCTAGTTAACACACAGTACAAATGAAGAGCCTAGAAATTTATATTAAATAACATTTCACAAATTTTGAGAAAAGTTATTTTAATAGAATGTATATGAAGGACTCTGCGCAGTAAAATGATTAGTCATGTTTTCGCATTGCGCAGGATACGGTTTAAGATCGTTTTTGGAAATAAGAAGATTTACGTTAATTTCAAGAAATTTCTGAATATTATGCTGCAGCAACAAGTTTCTGTGTATCAACAACTATTTTGAAACGATACTAAGGAACCAGAGCCGGATTATACCTTTCGTAGGCCGTAGGCATAGCCGTTTTTAGGCCCTCCCCTCCTTCCCCCACTCCTCCCCTCTTTTCAAAATATATGCTAAAATTTTCTTGCATATTTTTTTTTACATTTTTATTAATATGGATTTTAATTTACAAATTTGTTTATCGAACTTTATCTGCAATACCGACATACTGCCGATATTGCAGTCGATATCGATAATACCATTATGATTAGTTCGATCGATAACTATGTTAAAGATAAACTAGTGAATACTTTTCCTAACGTTCATATTGCATTAAGAATATATTTGTCGATTCTTGGATCAAATGCAGAAGGAGAAAGATCTTTCTCCAGGGTAAAATTGATAAAAAATTATTTGCGTTCAACAATGAATCAAGATCGTTTGGCATCGCTCGCACTTATGTCTATTGAATACGACATTTTGCGTAGTTTGGAATTTGACAGCATAATACAAAATTTCGTTGAATCCAAAAATCGCAAAAAAGTAATATATTAGATCATAAGATTCTGCAAAATAATTTATTACCGAAAAATATTATATTTTTATTTGTATCTTCATAATTTTGTGCAAAATACACTTGTTCTTCTTAAAGCTAAATTATTTTTGTCAACAAATTTTTTTCTCCCAAGTTTTTCGTAGGCCCTAGGCACGTGCCTAGTGTGCCTATAGGTTAATCCGGCCCTGTAAGGAACAGTTGGACGTAAGAATGTCATCTCGGAAAAAAGTGTTGCTTGTATCTAATGTGCCTTAAGCCAATACTTAAACGCACCAAAAAATGTCATGATTACGTAGGGGAAACTTTCTAAGCAAACTAACATAACAAATTAATAAATCCCGAAATTTAGAGCGTTTTCAATATTCAATTAAACATGTTCTAATGGGGGTAAACTATTAGAGATAGATTTTATTGTATATAAAAAAAGTATTTTTTATAAGTCCGTTTTAAGTGTATTAAGATAATTTTGTTTAAGTAAAGGTTATAGTAATTTTATTAAAATAAATTTCAAGGTGAATTTAATTAGAGGATTAAAAGAATTGATTGAGCAACTGCTGAAGATGTAGATAGCTGCATTACGAATCAATTTGAAACATCATAGATTATAGTCACAGTATGGTGAGCAGGAAATATGCGTCAACAAACATAGCACCAATATAGATAGTCCCGTCAGCAATTTAATTAAACTAATATCATTTGCTACAGCTTTAGCACAAATTGATATGGTATTTTAGACACTCCAAAATCAACACTATCCAGTCCAGAGAGACAGGGGTGGGGTGGGGGGTCCTGACGAAATGACGAATTCCAAAATGTATTCGAAGCAGAGGCATCATTCGAAATGAGCGCTAACCGCGATTGCATATTAAAACTGGTAGGAGAATGAGGACTCAGCAATATTGCTGCACGATATACCGCGTGCCATAGTATCGCGCGCACAATTTCGCGTGGCCGCCATCGTTCCACTCACAATAACTCTTGCAGGCCCAGCAATGTGTGGGACCCGAACCATATGGTGCAACTGGAGTTACCGGAAAATACAAAACGTTAGGTAGAGATGCCGTGGAATGCAGCGAAGGGAAAGGTAATGAAATATGCGGGTTAGAACCAACTACCATCCCTCCTTGGCATCTACTTTCCGTGACGGGCTGCCCCCATCGGTATTAATTAAATTGTTTACCCATCTCCCGGAAAATCAGGAGCAGTACCTACACGTCTTCGGAGAAAATTTCTCGTTCCAGAAAAGTTTGGGAGGCATAACTTCATAAAGGAATTCCTTACATTTATATTAGAACAAATACGTCTAATTTCCAGTTTCTAATGAAGTTTTGAGGATTTTAAAGGAGGATGATTGTTCTGGAATGAATATGAAGGGAAGAAAGAGGAGGGATTCCAAATATATGATGCACACACCCGCATAGTTTTCCATGTCTTCTAATCCATTCATTCGTCTTCTAATTATGACCTAATCGGGATATGAAAGCATTCTTTAGAGGCGATTTCTGCGAACAAGTTCTCAAATACACGTTTTATTGCATGATTTATGCTTTACTGCCTTATTACACAAGAATACGCGTAAGGAATAAACTTCTGAAAATAGCCTATGATATTCACATAACATATTTGGTATCCCACAACTAAAAAAGTCAAGAGTATAAAACGTAATAAGAAGATAAAACAATGACAAGACACAAAATAAATTGAAATGCAAAATAATGATTAAAAAAAGGGATGTTCTAAGGCTCGGTTGAATAAATTACTTACTACCTTAAAAGTGACTATCAGGCAGTAAACATGAAACATATTAAAAATGTAGTTTGAGTTTTAAAAAAATTGAACACTAACGCTGAAAAAATTATTTAAATTAAGATAACGCAGAAAAAACCTACTATTGTAAAGTATACTGTATACTATGTAATAGTATTGTTAAGACATTTACTTCTCAAAAAACTAATTTTTAAGCATAGAAAATCAAAATTTTTAATACAAAAATTCTTAAAGCTTAAAACAAGCAACACTTAGGAAAATATTAATCCATCCAAAAAGAATAATTAAACATTACAAAAAAAATTTAGGTTAACAATAAAAAGAAGAATCTGAAATATTTTTTATCAACCACTTTCGAATTTGTTTAAACAAAGAAAATATTAAAACTTGAACAAAGTATTTTTTTCTTTAATCTAGATTGTGTGGTATTAAAATTGTGTGAAAAATCACGATAACTATTTCCAACTGTCTATCCTAAAACAATTGGAATTGTCTTTATCAAGTTAAAAGTGTTTATTTATACCTAAAAAATAAAGAAATAAAACTTTTAATTTCAAATTTAAAAAAAAGAATGAATTGAAATTGGTCATTTTGTAAACTTTTTTTTTAACGTTGCTACATAGAAAACTGTTGTGATTACATTACAGTGTAAAAAATTCCGGTACAAATTCCGGTGAAATGTATAGGTACCCTGAGTGCCGGTACTTTTTACCGTAAGATACATTTTCAAGGCAAAATTTTACAAAACAAAAAATCAGATATACCGTAATTTTTATACAGTAATATTTACTGTAAAATCATTGAATCACTTTCATTAAATAAATAATTAATTACGTTGCAAAATTGTAAAAATTACTGTAACAATTACGTTATAAAATTTTAGGTAAAACTGGATTTTGCAGATGCTGTACTCAGGATGCCAGCATAATTTACCGTAACTTGATACGAAATTTATTACAGTGTAGTTAATGATAAATATAATTATGTATTTAACGTGTATTTTACTGTTGTACGTATCTAATTTGAAATTATATCTCTTGGACATTTTTTTTTTAAATTTCACGTAAATAATTTAAAAATTTATACAACGCGTTGTATATTTGAAACAATGAATCTGTAACTTTATAAAAACATGAAACAAACCTTAGGTCACCAACGGCGGAATAAAATAAATGGCGACATGCAACAACTAAAACCTTTCATAGTGCGATGACCTCTAAAAAAACCTAAAGAAGAGAAGGATTTGGACCCTCCCTATAGAGGTGGTAGGTATAATTTCATCAAGTTTCACGCGTTTTGAAGAAATGCTAATTGTATACTAGAAGACTGTTCATTATTTTTCGATGTCCAATTTTTGCCTTCTATATTGTAATCACATGATATTCAAGAAGATGACCGACTATAGGATCATGGAGTGGATTTTCAAGAGCGACCCTAATTAAGGTAAAGGTTAGATTTGGCTATTGTCTTTGTCATGATGGAACGGTCGTGATAGTGGATTGGATTCGTGACCAAAGCGAATCATAATATGTAAATAAAATTGATTTTCATGAACCCTCAGAGTAGGCAGCGAGGCCTATAGTTGAAGCTGTCGAACCTTTGCGAGGTTCATTGATGGATGGATTAACTATGGAGATTTTTTTCTATTTTCAATTCTTTATTTAAGTTGGAAAATATTTGCATTCCATCCCATGGAAAATGTAAACTTCAATTTTGGTACGGACAAGGGAGGTACTTAAGATGCCATTTTAAATTGCAATCATTTTCGAACTTATATGGTTCGAGATGATGCATTAAAAATATTAACAGACATATTAACCAAACCTAATTCGGCACCACTGGAGTCAATAACAGTTATGTATATTAGTTTAATGATGGATGGACTAACAACGAAGATTTTTTTTCTATTTTCAATTCTAAAATTTGAGTTGTAAAATATTTGCATTCCATTGAATCGATAATACAAACTTCAATTTCAGTAAGGTCAAGGGAGGTACTTAAGATGCCATTTTAAATAGCAATAATTTCAGAACTTAACTGGATCGAAGTGGGTCGTTCAAAATATTAACAGAATACATAGATTAACAAAGATATTATGCACCACTGAAGTCAATAATAGTTAGGTATATTGGCTTATTGATGGGTGGGTTAACTACGGAGACTTTTTTACTATTTTCAATTCTAAAATTTGAGTTGTAAAATATTTGCATTCCATTGAATCGATAATACAAACTTCAATTTCAGTAAGGTAAAGGGAGGTACTTAAGATGCCATTTTAAATAGCAATAATTTTAGAACTTAACTGGTTCGAGGTGGTTCGTTAAAAATATTAACAGAATACACAGATTAATACAAAGATATTAGACACCACTGAAGTCAATAATAGTTATGCATATTGGCTTATTGATGGATGAATTAACTACGAGGATTTTTTTTCTATTTTCAATTCTAAAATTTAAGTTGTGAAATATTTGCATTCCATTCAATCGATAATACAAACTTCAATTTCAGTAAGGTCAAGGAGGGCATTTAAGATGACATTTTAAAGTGCAATAATTTTAGAAATTACCTTGTTCGAGGAATGGTGTAAAAGTATATTAACACACCAACTATAAACATATATTATTGTCTTGTGTTAATATTATATATCAACACAGTATATTAACCACAAATTAGGAAGCACTGAAATCAATAATAGTTAGGCATATTTACTTATTGATAAATGGGTAACTATGGAGATTTTTTTCCATTTTTAATACTTTATTTAAGTTGGAAAATATTTGCATTCGCTTCAATCGTTAATGCAAACTTCAATTTCGGTATGGACAAAGCAGGTACTTAAGATGTCATTTTAAATTGCATTAATTTTAGTACTTATCTGGTTCGAAGTGGGGCGTTATAAAATATTAGCACAGTACCTGTATTAGTACATAAACCACTACTAATTAGGTATGAGTGAAGTCAATAATAGTTAGGCTATTCATTGTTTTTAGGCGTCCTTCTTTTGCATTCTATTTATTAATCAAACGATATTCAAGAAGGCTCAGGGAAATATGGGATTCCAATAGCGACTTAAATTAGCAATTAATCTTTCAGCAATGTTTTTTTATATCCGTCGTTGAACAGCCGATTTAGTTTTCGGGTTTGCGACTACTAATGTTCAACTCCGTAGCCTTGTAATTTTGAACCAACCCAGAAGAGAAGGAAACTCCTGTATCAGTACCCCCAGCAGTATTGATTTGTTATGGGAACATGGATGACTTCGCGACTTGACAGATTTAACGTGCATCAGTCACCATTTACTACACGGGGAGTCTTCGGCCTTCTGGAATCGAACCCACGAACTCTTGGACATGGACCCAGCGCCCTACTGACCAAGCTATCCCGGCTATCAGCAATGTTTGGGACATTTCAGAAAGTAGCTGGGTGAAAGTTGACAGTCATTAGAGAATGTCAGTATATAATAATTCTGGTCTTTCATTACAAATGCCCAAAACCAATGAGGTCAGCAACAAACAACAAGTTTTGCTTTTTTTTTAGCATTGCACCAAATATTAAGCCAATTGAAAAATTTTAGAAATATTAATTAACTTATAATTATGATTATAATGAAAAAAATTTAATGGAGTGTTTAACATAAGTGTGCTTTTAAGAAGAAGAAAAATGCAACTAAGATAATGGAAATAATGATGAACAATGATAGCACAAGATAATGATATTACAAACAAATATTAAAAAACGTTTTTCAAAAATAAATTGATACCCAAACAAGACAACTTACTTCTCACCAAATCAATTCTAATTTTACTTAAATTAATAGTAATCTGTTTAGTAAATTTACTTAACGCTTGATGCGTAATGTCTGAAATACGCACAAATATGATAAATAGAATGAAGCAACCAAGTAAAAGTATTTCTGAAACAATTATATTTAAAGAGATAATGCAGAGTAAACAAAAACAATTCCTACTAACATTAACAAACATATATTGACATAAACAAATTATTTGTCAAATATTTTTAGAACGGAATTCCGTTTCAATCACGAAGAACCAACAAGTGTTACCCTTCAGGCTACATCTTCAAAAACAACCATTGTGGATAATACTGCCACATTCGGTGGGCGCCAAGCACAGGAGAACTTCTTCTCCTGTCTCAACTTCAAAAAGGGTTTGTCCGATTCGAATGTACTTTCTATCTTGTTTGGCGATAGAGTTTGCGAATCCTCTGAGCCGAATCAATTCAGAATGAGGTCTTCAGACGAGGAGTCAATATTGGAAAAATCAAAAAGTTTAACTCCGTCAAAGGAGAGAAGTGTCCTCGGGGCTCGTATTTCCATTAGCGCAATTAGCACTGAGATACATTCCTCAAAACTTTTAAAACAAATATTCGAAATCCTCTCTGCTGGCATTGGAGACCTTTTTATCCGTGGGTTTGTGAGATGATCAAAGTGGATATATTTTCCGCTAAAATGAGAGAAGACGCTTTTCTTTTGGTCTTTTAAGTCTTTTGAGGCATTAAAGTTTGAGCTCAGAATTGAGTTGACGTTGACAATCGTCGATGCGAGAGAATCAATTGTATTCTTTCGCATAACATGTGGATTTATTTTACCATAAAAAGATCAAGTATTTTGTTGGGATGGATTTTATTCATATTGATGGGGATTCTGCTCATTGCCTTAAGAGTTACAAGTAATGAGCTAAATTGCTCTATTTGTCTCAAATGTCTTAAAATCAAGGAAGTATTTCAGATTGTAATATTCAAAATATAAATTTATTGCGTGTAAATGAAGTTCGGCGTTTTGTTTAAAGAAATGCCGAATTATTTCTGATGTAAAATTTAAAATCTTGTGGAAGGTTTAGTTTATAACGAACACTGAAAGAACTTAGATGACGAGTATTTTAATGTACATAGAAAAATAAAGTTATAACTGAAATATATCTGTGTCATGTAGGTAATTAAACCATATGTCACGCAAGGGAAATTTCTCAGGGGAACCAATTGAAAGGTACTTTTACCCGTTTATTTGCACTATAATAGTGCCTTTTGTAATTGGCTAAATCTGGTGTTTCTAAACTTAGGAACTTGCATGGCTACAAAACATAATTGCAAAGGAGATTGTGCAAACATTATAGTTTTCTTTTTCAAATAGATACCCACCGTGAATATCAACCGCCTCAAACATTTGAACTTAACTAATAAAATGAATCAGCAACCGGGGATATAATTCAGTTGGAGGAAAACATACCATAATTTTTTTAAGTAACTATAGCATAGTCATATGCATTGCATAAGATTGTAAGCGCTAAATTTTCCATGGATAATCCTAGAGTACCTAGAAGCAAAAAATGGCAATAACAAAGAGTAGAGCTATCACTGTTTTCTAAGATTACATTAGCCCTTTTATACACAATGCAACGTAACACAACGTATTAGTAGCATATACACAATACATGTGTGGAAGCTTATAAGAGATAGTATCGCAAAGAAACTGCTACAAAAATTGGAGTCTAAGTTTATTAGCATTTCACTAAAATATGTATAGAACTTCTTTAAGAAGGAAATTGCTATTTTTCTTAAGAGCATGATTAAGTATTTTTCATATACTCTAATACCCTCTAAAGAAAAAGTGATACAATGCTGAACCATAATACCTTTAACCTTAATACGTTGCAAATTTGCAGCAACCTCAATAACCTGCTGAATTGAACTATTTTTCAGTTCTAGAAAATTAATATAGTGAAAGTTTCATTTAATTTGCATCGTAATATGGTTCAAGTTGTAACTGCATTAAAGTTACAGCAAATTTGCACGATGTTGTGATTTAAAAAGCTGTACAAAATTTAGAACAAGAAGTTTTTTTTAAATATTTATAACAGTTTATTGCACACAATAAAAGGATAAGCTGTTAAATTGAACTATTTTTCGATTCTAGAAAAATATTAATATAGTGTAAGTTTCAGTTTAATTTGTATCGTAATATGGTTCAAATTGACACTGCATTAAAGTTACCGCAAATTTGCACGATGTTGTGATTTAAAAAGCTGTAACATTTAGAATAGGGAGTCTTTTAAATATTTATAACAGTTTATTGCACACAATAAAAGGATAAGCTGTTAAATTGAACTATTTTTCGATTCCAGAAAAATATTAATATAGTGTAAGTTTCAGTTTAATTTGTATGGTAATATGGTTCAAAGTTAACACTGAATTAAAGTTACAGCAAATTTGCACGATGATTTAAAAGGCCATAAACTATATAACAATGAATTTATTTTTAAATATTTATAACAGTTTATTTAAAAATAATTTTAACAGTTACACCACTGGAGTGCACTAAACCTGCAAATTCAGGAGCTAATTCGATAAAATTCTTTTTTAAAAAATCGATTAAATTCACAGCTTGTTGTGAACTTACTGACCATAAACATATTCATTTCATAATGAAAGAGAACCCTTAAACTTTTATCTCCTAAACATTCAGTCAATATACTTCCAGTGATAAACTTTATGACCATTAACAAGCAGGAAAAATCAAATGTAAATAAGACTCAAGTTTCCACTGAAAATTGCTTTTTAAAAATCTTTAAGTATATTCAAGTCTATTCATCAGGGTTTACTAACTCCCTTCAAAAACCCGGCATTTTGTGTCTATGCAAGCAGCCACTAACCCCCTATCTTTTAAAACGATAAGAATAATGATAAATAAAAAAATAAAAAAGTGGTGGGCATTAAGCCGCTCAATTGAGCGAAATTTCCAGAACGGAGTTTAGCTGCGTTTAAAATTGCTGGCGTTCTGAGCCATAAATTTTATTATACCATAACGACGAAAGTATTCGTCGTATCTTGAAAAGGAGCCTTTTACAAAGCTCATTTTTATGATTTAAATGGGAACTAGAAGATCTGAAGAACGGTTTTGGAACATAGTGCTTTAATGCTGAAAAACCGCTCCTTTTAGTGTCTCGTTTCCGGCACAGCTAGGTAATATAGACAATTTAAATGCATACGATCAGTGCAAAGACATTCGGCGACTTACTGACCTACTGGAATAAGTTAGTTACAAAGTAGATGAATTTGTAATGAATCAAAAGTAATTCAAGAATTAAAGAGAGTTTTTGAGACGCCAAATGAATGTCAGTTAAAACGTACGCTGAGAAAAAAGTAAGGTAAGAACTACCAGAATGTGGTTAAATTT
The DNA here is from genome assembly GCF_982258835.1 of Parasteatoda tepidariorum. Classification (NCBI taxonomy): domain Eukaryota; kingdom Metazoa; phylum Arthropoda; class Arachnida; order Araneae; family Theridiidae; genus Parasteatoda; species Parasteatoda tepidariorum. Next base: position 35,904,688 of record NC_141755.1, read on the forward strand.
ACCGTGTTGCTGGCTCTATGGAAAAATCAAAAAGTTCGGTAATTTTTAACCAGACGTTCTGGTAATGATTTGGTAAAATTAACAATAAATATTGTTTTATAATGTGCGATAAAATCTGATAAATGCATTAAAATATGGTAATTTTATCACGATACCTAAGAGTATGGCATAAAAATCATTTACCTAGTACTTTTCAGTTTTGTGTTTTTTAACTAAATGTGGAGTAATAAGAACTATAATTTTGAAAACTAGAATTTCCGGTAAAGCATTATTGTATAAACGAAAAAATTATCAAATGAATGATTTATATCCCGGATATTTTGGTTTTATAAAGCCGATTACGTTGTTGTTTTTTTAACCAGAAATGTCATTACCATACAATACGGTAATCTTACCAGAATTTTCTTCCCTGTGTAGGTATAATTTTGTTGCTATTGTAACTGGGTTTTTTTTTTAATCAATATCTCTGAAAATTTTCATTAAACCATAGATGAATCGTTTCTGCTTAAATTAGGAAACATCACCAATATAACTGCTTATTTAAAGAGCATAGACTTAGGCAATCGAGGAGCAAATTAATTTGCAATGAATGAGATTAATTACTGAATGTTTATTTGGCAAAGGTTATTTTCGGAATAACACTTATTTTAATTTTTTGCAACATAAAATTTAAGTATATACCAATATCAGCACAAATGTACTTAATCTGTTTAATGAAAATGTTTAGCCAATTTATGCCACTTTAATATAGCATGTCATACGATACGAAATCTATATAATATTTAGCATCAATAGCTTATATTGTGCATTAAATAAACGAAAAAATAATTTTTTTTAGATTCTTGAACTATCCAAAATGATAGCTTTTATTACCACACATTTTGTAAAAAATACAAAAAAGGAAAGTAAATGTAATCGAAAAAAAGTTTTTTTTATTACCATATCAAAGTTACAAAATTTAATCAAATATTCTAAATAAATATTATAAATACTAAAGAGCTTCGGTAAAAATTAACTGAGGTTTATGGTATTCCCACAGAGACAATAGTTAAATTTTACAATATTCTGTTAGTTCTGACCATGTTTTTCTCAGAGTGAGGTGTAGAAAATTTTGTTTTAGAACCTAGCGTTTGAGTGAAATTTTGTCAAAAAATCCTATGCTCAAGAGAAATTTGGTGAAAGAATTTATTCAAGGAAAATTTCATCAAAGAATCCCTTGTTCTAAAAATATTTTGTCAAAGAAGTGTTTGCTCAGTATAAATTCTGTCACGGAATTCGCTATTCAGGAGTCCCTTTTCAGAAGAAATTTTGTCAAAAAAATCCACTGTTCAGAGAAAATATCATCAAATTTCTTTCCAGCTGAGATGATTTTGATTTTTTTCTTTCGTTAATATCAGATTTTTCCACATGGTTGCCTAGCAATGGGACTATCAGAGGAAATTTTTTCATTAATGTCCCAGAGAGTTTTCTTGCGAACTAAAAACTTAAAATAATAATTAAAAAATTAGTTAACTAATTCAGAGGACATATAAAAATTATTTTACCTACATCCAATCACTTAGTCAATTTCCTTTCCCGCAAAAATCAATGTTTTGCTTAAGTTTCTCTGTTCTCCGAGCAGTTAGTGGTCATAAGTTGAAAAGTTTATGTTCTTTCCATAATATTTACTGCCGATATCGACTCTTTGTTGTTGACAATACAAATGGCTTGAATAAAGTAAAGTATTTGGATAACGTAAAGTATGTGACAAACAAAAAACCTCTCATTATTATAAAGTATTTTTCCCAGTTTCAACCCATACTTCTTAACTGCATTGTATTATTGGTCACGTATCAAATCATTCTACGTTTTACAACCCACTGTCGTCCCGGGAATAAGGAAGATAATATTCAGGAAAAGAAAAAAAAATGAGCCCTGAACTATCATTCCCTAAAAGGCGGGCGCTGTTGCAACCAGGATAAAGGTCGTAAACAATTTTATCGGGATTTTCGTCTGCCTCTATTTTTTTCTTTTTGATCCTAGGATTTGTATTTTTTTTTTCTAGTGAGTGTTCAGATCGTACTCTCTATTAACCCGTCACGCGAACTAGAGCGAGGAATGATGATGTTTTACGGTTATTTTGAAGGAACGTATTTTTTTTTTATCTTTTGATTTATTTTTTCTCTATAAGCATGTTTATTTCATGGAGTACTTTTAAAAATTTTGTTGAATTCAAAATATTTTTCTTCTTTTTGCTCGCTTGCCTGCAGAATAATGGAAGGGTATAAAAGTTTCGAGAAAATATCGCGTCCTAATATAAGAGCCCCCGTAGATCTTTTCTTAGTTTATTCTTTTACCCTTGCAGAGAAAAAGTTTAGCTACTTTAATGGATTGAGAGTTTTAGAAAAGGTTAAAGGGAGTAACGCGATCTTCAGTTTTTCCTGTCTTTATTTTAGGAAATCGTTTTCGGAAAATAGGATTTAAAAACATTGTTTGATATAATGTATCATTTTATTCAAAATGTATATATCTTTAAATGCTTTTATTCAAAACCCTTAACGGTATAAGAGTTTTTCCTAGCTCTATCAATTGGTGTAATTTATGACATTTTAAATGTGGTTTAACGTCAAAGTTTGAAACTAATTTGCAAATACGTTGCTCATATACGACATTTCTAGTCAATAAGAACTATATGAATCTGAAAACTAAAGCGAAATGTTTATTCTGAAGTGTTGAGGGATGATTTTGTAAAACAATACATTGAACTGTAGAAAGTTTGTCAAAAATTCGCTGTTCAGAGAAAGTTTTGTTAAAGAATCAACATTTCATGGGTAATTTTGTCAAAAATTTCACTGTTAAGTGGTAATTTTGTCTATTAACTCTATTTAGATAAAAGTTTGACAAAGAATCCACTGTTGAATGGAAACTATCTCAAAGAATCAACTATTCAAAGAACTCAATTCCCTTTCTACTGAGATAAATTTATATAAGTTTTTTCGAGTTTCTGTCTTAAAACTTTTTTCATTTCAACAAGAAAGTCATCGGGAGAAAAAAAAATTTACTATCCAAAGGGAATTTACTGTGCAAGTGGAATCTTTGTCAAACAATCAAGTTTCTTAGAGAAATTTTGTCAATTAATCTTCTGTCCTAAGGAAATTTGGTCTAAGAATATGTTTAGTTGAAAGTTTGTCAAATAATCCACTGCTAGTTAAAAGTTTGTCAAAAGAATCTTATGTTTAGTGAAAAGTTTATAAAAGAATCAACTATCGAGGAAAAATGTTATCCTATCGCTTCAGGATCAAGAAATTTGATAAAAGTTCTCACTTTTTATTGGCACCAGTTTTCATGGTTTTCACGCAACGGGCATTTATACATAGTTGTTGCTTTAACATTTTATGTTTTTTCCTCATCAGCAATAGGTGCAAGCATATGTATAAAAATATTGTTAAATTCTAATCATAAAGAGTTAAAAAAAAACACACTTCAATTTAAATAGTTTTTCATATAAATTTAAAAAAACGTATTTTTCGATTTACCAATATTTTCATTCAGAATTTAAAAAACATACCTCTTTCAATTTTAAAAATTTTATTCCGTGATTAATATTTTTATGAAAAATTAAGAAGGAAAAAAAACTTTTTTCTTATTTTACATATCTGAAATGTATTATGAATTCAAAATGTACTTTTCAATTAACATTTTTTTAATATAAAATTAAAAACAATATGCAATTTCCTTTACGTACGAATAGTACACTTAATACTTTCAATCAACGAGTACATGAATTCTAATAGCAAGCAACTTAATTTGCAATTGAAAGAAGCTTGACGTTGTTGTTAGTTTAATATGTATCTATAACAATGTTACAAGCAACAATGATGATTGTACTTAAAAGAGTAATCATTTTCTTCAACTTTATGAATTGCAAAAACAATTCTGCTCAAGGGAAAAAAAACATTTTATTTGAAACTCTAACATCGACCTTAACGACTCAGATAATGAAGAGCTATTATCTTCGATGTCTTTTTTTTAAATTACTTTTCCCAAAGTAAAAAAAAACAATAAAGACAAACCAGGTTTATTTTTACGTTAACGAAAACGAGTTTTAAAACTAAAGATTTTTTAATACTAAGAAAAAACATCGTTCTGTACTTAAAATAGTAAAAAATAATTTTATCAAGCTTTTATTTTTTGAAACATATCAGAGTTAACTCATCCTAAACAAATCTGGAATGTTGTATAAAACAATACACATGTACGTTACATATTTTCCTTTTTAAACGCAAATTATTCTCATTATTACATTAAAATAATATTTCATTGTCTCATTGTATTGTAAAAGAATTGAAAAGTAAATTTAACCGATTAATGATTTTATACCATGCTCTACGGTATGATGGTAAAATTACCAAATTTTATCACACATTTAAAAACAATATTTAGTTGTTAATTTTACCAAAATCATTACCAAAGCGCTTTGGTAAAAATTACCGAGCTTTTTGGTGTTCTTATAGAGCGGTAAATTTTCCATATTCAGGTAGTTTAAATCATACTTTTTTCTCAGTATATTAACATAAATTAACAAAAAAAGGTATATATTTGTTCACTATAAAAAATATTTAACATTTTGAACCAGTTAGTAAATTTATAACGCATCATTTATTTTGCTTGTAATTGTTTTTCTATAAATTAGAGTTTAGTCAAATATACTCGTAAGTTTCCATCTTGACTTTAAACAACACCAGCGACAAAAAATAAATTATATCATGGGTATCAAACTTCATTTTTTATTAAATGTAATCTACTACCTAGATATAAATGTATTTTTTTTAAAATTATTATCTAAACTTAAAAAGCCTGAAGTTGCAACAGGATAACATCAAAACATGGCACTACTTTTTTTTTTCTTTTTTGCGTCAACTAGTACAGTGTTCTTCATTTTTTTCTTCACTTTTATCTCATCGAGTTCCAAATTATCCCGAAATGATTACGTACAGAATAACATACCGGCTGTTGATTACTTCGTAAAGCGAAATACTGAGAAGACAAAAGTCGGCGATCACATCGTGATTGGATTATATTATCCGAAAAGCCAAGTACTTTCGTAACATATAATTTAATTTGGAGATGCTGCTTAGAAAATGGTCTACGGAGAAGGGAAAAAAAGACATTGTTGAAAAAGTAAACAAGCGGACCTGTAACATTTTTCCTAAAGCATCCTGATGAAACAAATAACAAAAAAATATCAAACAACATATTTGAGAATCATTTTGAGTAAAAGAGAAACAAAAATTTAGACGTTTTCATACATTTCATATACATATACGCCAACTAAAGAATTAAAAATTGGAATGTTAGAAAAGTAAACGTTGCTGTTCCTTAAACTGTGAGTCCCGACCTCAACCAGGGTCTCACCGCGCGATCCAGCGGCAATTAACGACCCACTCCCCAGTTAAGAATGTTTTTAAATAAAAAAAGAAAGCTTAATTCCTGACAATGTTTTAGTTCCAGTCGTGGTTAGCCTTACAATGAGGTGAACCGTGTTTGAATCCTAACGATGGCTGGTCGATACGAATTCCGCACCCGGCACGCAACTACCACAGTACTGATCTAAAAATATCCTCAGTGGTAGAAGGATCATGGGTTAGAGTTCCCTTGCCGTCAAGCTAACCGTGGGTGGTTTTCCTTTCCATGTAACGCAAAGGCGGGTTAGCTCCATTAAAAAGTCCTCCACGAAGGCAAATTTCCCCCATTACTTGATCCAGGAGTTCTCTTGTCTTCTGGATTGGGTTCAAAATTAAAAGGCAACGGAGTTGAATACTGGTAGTCGCAAATTCAAAATTAGGTGGGCTGTTTAAAGACAGTTATGAAATAAAATAAAATTTGCAAAATAAAATCCTTAAAAGACTACTCTTACTAATGTTAAAATTCCCTTTCAGTAACATAGCTTAATCATTCTTTTAAAGTGTAATTAAGCCATTATTTTATAGATAATTAAGCCATTATAATCTCATAGTCACCTCTAAGCTATCTTCTATTAAAAATAGCGCACGAAGCCGTAGACTAAACTTAGATTTATCAGGTTATTTATAATCCGTTTCACACACCGCTAATACCGGAATAATTCAAAATGATAACTCGGTTATTTTAATTTATTACGAAGTGAGCAAAGTGCATTTAGCCCAGCCATCTTCAACATTAAGTGTTTGGTGGATTTAACAAATTTAGTGAACAAATAAAACGCAATCGATCGTAAAAGAGCTAATTTGTCCTCCGCCGCTTCATTAATATAAGCTCCATAATTTTTCGGACAGTTATTTCTAATTAATTGTGAGTAACTAGAGTTCGCCAGAAGAAGTCATTAAACAACACATGAATATGAAATAGATCACAATTAATTTAATGATAGCGAAAAGTTATAATTTAATTAACTTATTGCAGTGTTTTACTTTAATCTCATCCAGAGAAAAAAAATTAGATTTGCATTAACGTTAAAAGAAAAGGCTTAAATAGATTCATTAGAAATTTAGCCCTTTAACTTATCAGTAATAATAAATATTCTTTAAAATTAAAAGTTTTTACGAAAAAAAATATCGTAAAACTAATTGAATTTACCTCAATTTCTTTGAAATATTAATTGCACTAAAAATTTTATTAGACATTTAAACATTTTAACTTAGCATTGTACATTATAAAAATTTTAACGTAGCATTGTATTGAAGATTTCGAAAATATATTTGTAAAAATGTAGAATATTTATAGGAAAAAAAATGATGCACTTATTTAAATAAACAATACACTGTAAAACATTTTGTTGCACGGTTGCCACCATTTTTGATATTGAGGTAAACATAATTTTTTTTTTAAAATACAAGTAGTTATATTTTTTATTTACTTTTTCAACGTTATAGTTTTATATATTCAATAATTTTTGTTTTGTTTACTGAGAACACATATTTTCATGCGCATGCTAATCAATTTATGGCTTCATTGCAAAAATTAATTTCGTTTAAGAGGAGTAGTTAAGGCTTATACAAAAAATGCTAAAATTGACCTTTTTCAATGTGTCTTTTCTCAGCATCTAAACAAGATATTGTTTCAGTTTTTTTTCACAGAATATTTACGTATACACGTTTACACTTTGATAAATGTTAATACATATATTTGGCAAAAATGTTTTTAAAAAAATACGAACTAACATTTTTATAAGTTTCATCATTTTTTAGTAAAAATCTTTCATAACTCAAAACTTATTCCCGTGAACACTGAAATACTGTCACGGCATACAACTGATATAAGCTCAAATATCCCACAACAATTTCAAAGCAATATCATAAGTAGTTTCTTAGAAAAGGTACATCAAAAAAGTTCAGTTTTAGCATTATTGATATATGTCCTACCGACTCCTCTTAGAAAGCTAGAACTTTTTTAATAATATATTTGGACGAATTCTTTCAAAAAATTGTTATTTTGTCAATTTTATATAATTTTTACACGATTACTACAGTTCTCTACTAAAAACTGTATTTAATTTACATGAACATCAAAAAGGGTGGCAACTATAATTCTAGACCTAAAAATTTTAGAGTAAAAATAATATTGCAATGTAACTAAAATAAAAGATTATCAAATTGTATAATTAAAAGTTTAAAATAATGATTTTTATTAGAGAAATTCAGATATGCGCGCGGTCTGCTTTTGTCTACTGTTATGTTATTGAGCATGAAAAAAATTAATAATGGTTATAACGATTAGCTAGCGCACTTATTATAAGATTAAAAATCCTTTTGGGGTATTTTAAAAATGATGAGAATTGAGTTACATTGATTTCAATGTAGAAAGTAATGGTTTACGAACCGGAATCAACTATACAGCGCAAAACGATATTACGAACTCAAGATCAGCTGCGGGCAAAAGTAAAAAATAAAATGTGGACAAAAGAAACAAAATCCAAGCGGAATAAAGGGTGTTGAAAAACAGATGTTATTAAAAAGGAAATTGGTATCTATATAAATAAAAATAGATTTCGAAGATTTAAAAAATAAACTGATGTGACAATGGAAAGAATTCTTTATATCCAAAGTTCCAGCTTATGGCATTAGATAATTTACAAAATTCTTGATGTCGGACGCATCTATCATGCACTTTATCTAAAATTTTAAGTTGCGTTTGGTTCGCCCTTGTATCCAATGGTACATCGGCAAGATATATGACTATCTCGAAATATGACGATTTTTTCCACGAGTATACCCTTCCGATTCAATATCTTGGAATTATTTATTCAGCTCAATGTATTATTAATCAAGCAAAAAAATATTCTCAAGAAATACCCGTAACTGCAACATTTACTCAGTAAATCCAACTAAGATCGAATCATATAGTGTAGAACGAAAATCTTTTTTTATATCGATCTCGCTCCGGGAGAGAAAAAAAAATTACCCTCATATCAACCAGACTTAAGCCAGTGTGTTTCACAGCAACTTTTCAGATTCTATGCGCATAGAAATACCTAAAAAGTCTCTCCGTTTCCCCCAAGCCTTCTGCAATGACCGTTATGTAAGCAGCAACGGTACGACCTTAATGGCGTATGCACCTAGCAGGAGGTAGATCTCGCTATTCAATCTATTTATTTCTTCACTCATTCCATCTTCCTCTCTCTCTCTATCCCTTTTCCATCCCTTCAGTAAGCATCGAACTGGCAAACTCGTATAGTGGAAGAAAATGTATATAAAATGCAATTCTTTCTTCTTTTTTTTTTTCTTCAACTCGCTTAGTATTTTATTTCTTTAGCTAAGATAAGGTAAAAAAAGAAAAAAAAGGGGTAGATGGAGCTACCTCGAAGTTTCAGAACGACAAAATGGAGACAAGCATTTTAGAATACTTTTTTCCACCCAGCTTTCTATCCGTGAAATGTATTTTTGAGCGACAGAAGATACTCCTGTACCTTATTTTTCCAGAAGATACTCCAGCTTCTTTCACCTGTTGTAGAAGCTGGTTTAGAAAGAGAGCTTTCGCTTCTTTCTTTCTTTTTTTTTACTTTTCGTTATCTTTTTTGGAAGATGAAAAATATGGCGTGGCATACACATAATGGACAAAGAGACAAATTCGTTGAACTTTGATCTCATTGAAAAATACATCATAAGTTTTGCTTCTATTTTTTGGAGTCCCTCCAAGGAAAACTTTGCCACCTCCGTGTCCCGTGGCTCCTGAATCCAGTTTTTTTTTTCACAAAAGAGGAAAATGGTTTTTCTTCTCTGACGGAAGGATCGATTAGAATGTTTGACAGGGATTCAATTTCAAGGCTGATATTTTTTTTGACTGATTTCGGAAACATTTTCGAGTGTTAAATTGCCAAGCAGGGTTTTCTTTTCACTCTCGCTTAAACAAGAAAAATCACGAGTTCATGTCATTTTTTTTTTCCACTCGATGTGCACCTAAAAAAATTTTTTTTCTAGGGAAAAATATTATTTTTTAACAATATCTACGCTCTTGTTGCATTTTTGAAACAGAATAAAAACTTCATGTTTAAATATTTGTACATTTGTTTTCTTTTTTAAAAAACTAAAAATACTTCGAAATAAAAAGTTTTTTTTTTTTCGTTTTTAAAAAAATAAATAATATTTTTTTCAGCAAGAAACAGCACGACTTCAAGACTGTTCTTTTTTTTTATGCAAAGAGTTAGTTTGTTTAAATCTTTAGAAATTAAACTTTTGTACATGCTTTGTAATTTTATGTCATATTTTCAGATGTGGAAAAAAATAGAGAACCAAAATGACTTTAGTTTTAAGCCTTGCCTTGATTGAATACAATTTATTTTGGAACCCAAATCAGGATACACTACCGAAAATTAAACAATCTACTAATTGTTGTTTCACTTGATAAAAAATTAAACAATCTACTAATTGTTTTTTCACTTGATAAAAAATTAAACAATCTACAAATTGTTGTTTCACTTGATAAAAAAAATATTAAACAATCTGCTAATTGTTGTTTTACTTGATAAAAAATTAAACAATCTGCTAATTATTGTTTCACTTGATAAAAACAATGTATCGTTTTTCTAAATTGGTATAGCTGATAATTAGAATTGTGTCCTGTTGAAAAATATGATGTATCTAAATGTTTAGTAATTGTTTCCAGATGATAAAAATATTCATCTAGTTAATTAATAATTGTGTAGCATATAAAAGAGAAGTGGTAGATACTAGTCCTAGGCTTGTGTGTAACGTGCTATTCAACTAAATACCCAAGTTTTTTAATAAAAACCTTTAAAATAAAAGAGTTCACCCATATTCAAACGATGGTAATTTTAGTTGGGATATTATGTCCCAACGCTGTTAAAGTACATTCCAAAATGTAATTTACCTATCAGTTCAAAAATGCCTTTTCGAGAATTTGAAGGCGACTGTTTCAATACGTTTCGCAAATTGTATGATTAGTTGGATTGTCTGAGATTTAAAATGAAATAAATAATCAAAATTATATTGATTTATCACATAATTTTCAAAGTGTTAGAAAAATATCTGGCTTACATCGAACACTGCTCATTCAGTTCCAGCAAAATCTATTTTTTCTACATAATAGATACTATTTCAACTCTCTTCTGAACTATAAACTTACTTGAGTTATAAACTTACTTGGGTGCGTAGCCAGATTTTTAAATAAAAAATATGCGCTTTTTAAGTACTCAAAAAAAATTTTTGATCACTTACTAAAACAAAATCATAATTAGGATATGTGCAATAATAAAAATTATTTTTTTCAATCGTTTAAAGTTCTTAATTTATAAACATAAAACCAACAAAGTGCAAAAATATTTTCAGAGACTTTGCATACTCATGATAAAAAAAATAATTTTGGATAAAAATTGCAGAGAAAATTGTGAAAATAATGCTTTTTTTAAAATTTATGACGACAATCGACACGGCAAAAAAAAAATTTCATTTTGAAAGATAGAAAATTAAGCACTTTTAACAAACCCCCAATAAAAAAAGCACTTTTAAGGAGTTTTAAAACTTTTTAAAAACACTATTCACGCTGTTTTTACATAAGAAAACAGCATTTATGGTATTTTTTAAGCTTTTTTTCATGCAATATAATTCATAAGAATGTTACAAAGCGGTATCACAATAGGCATAATAATTTTTTTAACAAGAATGCTTAATGTCTACCGTTAAATGAAAAATGGGAAAATGCTGTAGTTTAGAAAATACATTTAAAAATTTATCAATAATGCCATTCCTTTAAACTATTTCACAATCAGTTGCTTTCAAATCTTAAAAATCCTGAAATAGTTATAAGTGATTAGCAAATAAATGACGAATGTTTTGATGATATATAATCAAATATATTTTAGACTATTTAATCATAAATTAAAGAAATCTTAGGCTGACTTTTGTTGAAGTGAATTTTTGATTCATTTAAATTTGGCTTCATCAAAATACTAAAAGTTATATCCTTTAAAAATATTAAAACTCTATTTTTCTTAAAAAGAAAAAAACCGTTAACGTAAAAAACCGTTAAAAAAAAGAAAAAGAAAAAAACAGTCATTTCAACGTAGACAGTCGCCTTAATGGAAACTGCAATAAATAAAAAATAAATGCTCAGATTTATTATTAGGAAAATTAAGTTTCCCTTTCTCAAATATATAGTTAACTAAATCCGTCATAACTAACGCCCCGTTCATATGAAGTATTAGTTATTTTAACATTAATTAAATAAAATAATTTAATATTAATAGTCGATGTCTCCACGATATACAAATTTATTCTCTGTTTCTATACAAACGAATGCTACTATTAAATTAGCAACTTAGTTTACTTATTGGATTAGGCATGTTTTACTATTTAGACAGACAATACAAAACACTTCAACAACATTTCACCAAATTCAATAACAGAAAAAAACTCAAAGTAATCTATCGACAGAATCTCTTAATCCAATTGCACAAAACCCTTTGTTGAAAAACCAAAATCGGCAACCTTCACTTAGATTGTATCGGGGTATCGAGTGAAATAAATCCAAATCTACCACCTTGAAATCTACAGAAGGGGCGCGAAGAAGAGAAAAAAAAAGAAACTAAACCTATTAAAAGACCAATGCCCGAATAGTTCTTCCTCTTAACTTGGGCTCAATTGTTGTTTGTCGAAGCAAGAGGATTTGCAAGGGATTCTCCGTGACACTGCAAGTCGCGCCAAATGAGGTCACTGGATTACGAAGCAGAGTCCAAGGGCTCATGACGTCATCCAGCACTAAGTCCGAGTGCTTTCGAAGCCGTAAAAATAATGATCTAGAAGCCTTTCAAGTAGCCCTGAGAGATTTTCTTTTCGAAAAGTGGACCTTACTTGTTTTTCGAGTCTATTGTGACTGTGGACAGAGTCACATGGACGAACATTTGTTTCAGGAGCTTAGAGAGGAAAAAATCATGTTGACCAAAAACGGGAACAGCTTGTAGAGAAGAAAGGGAGAAAAAATTTCAGAGAAGATAAGTAAGCCCGTCGATCTGGTGAATAAAAGTATTAGGCACTCATCGACGTTCCTTATTATTTACCAACATTGATGTTCCTTATTATAATTATCGATGTCCATTATTATTTCTAAATTTGAAATAGGAAGAGCATTATTAGGTTTGTGGATTTGCTAACTTCAAATGAAATAAATAAAATCAAAGGTGTTCTCAGGCTTTAAGACGTTAAATATATAAACAAGAACTTCAGCCCCCCCCCCACCCAAAAAAAAAATTTTTTTACACAGCATCGTGTTGTTTCTAATCATTCTATATTGATTTTCTTAAACGTTTTAAATTTTGACCTTCAAATATAAATTCAAGAATATCCTTCAAATTTTCTGCAGCCTTTACACGGTGATAAGTTTAATCCTATTCTGCCATGCAATTTCAAAAAAAAAATCCAAGACTGAGGTTATTATATATTTGGCATGTTTGTACGATATTGTTGTATGATAATGTTTGCATGTTTGTATGATAAGTTACATATTTCAAAAAAAAAAAAAAAAATTCAAAAATAAATTAGGTTTTATCAGTTTTTTCTTGACATTCTATTTTAGCATTCATATCATTAGCAATCGAAGGAAAACAGCTGTCAAGCCACTTTTTCTCGGAATCAATCGTGGAACACTTACGTCTTTTTTTCAATTGCACGACAGTATTATCGTATTTCTTAATTCGCGATGGTATGGTTTCGCTCTAACGCAAGCACTGTTCAATTTAACATCTTATTGATGATGCAACAAGTTTATCGTACCCGTATTATAGTTTAAGGTACCAACATTATGGTTCAACATTGAACTTATTTTTCTGAATGTGTACTTCGTACTTGAAATTCTAAAATCAAAAGGATTCATTTTTTATGAAGCTTACATTTGAATTCGGAAATATTTGCAAAATATAATCCTTTCTTACATATAGCGAAATTTTCGACATTCTACACGCACTGATGGTAAGAAAAAAAGTATTATTTTTCGCTAATACTTTTGATTTAGTGCACGCAAAATATCGACATTTGTCGGAAACATAAGTAATAAACAATGATAGTAAACAAAAATATTATATGCAACCACTACTGTCCATTTTTGACCGTGTAACTTACAATTAATGATAATTAACAAACATATTCCTCTAACATTAACAATTCACAATTCTCGATACAACTGCGAACAACTGACATTTAACAAAAAAGTTTTATTTAAAATATACCATCCATTTTTATCAAGGTAAATGAAATTTAGTTATATTCAACAAATAGTTCAGACAGAGCGTTCGCCTTCCAAGGAGGTGAACCGGGTTCGAATACCAGCGATGGCTGGTCGATACGAAAATCACATCCGGCATGCACCAACTTCAACGGGTTAGTTCCGTCAAATCTTCCACGAAGGCAAATTTCTCCCACTACTTAATTCATAAGTTTCCTTGTCCGGGTTCAAAATTACAAGGCTACGGAGGAACATTAGTAATCGTAAACCTGAAAAATTGGGTCAGTTGTTCAAGGGCTGTTATAAATATAAAATAGTTCAGACATGCACCAATGGGACTATAAAAAGTCCCATTGGTGTATGTCTGCAGTGGTGCAAATCACATTAAAATGGAATGTCAACAACTACTAATGTTGGTCTTTTATAGTAACACCTAAATCCCTTCAAGCATTCTATGATACCATAGAACAAGCCGTTAACAAGGGTCGACTTCGATTGGTTCAAAACATAACAGCAGTTGCAAAGCATTTTGAACTGGAGATTTGGGGGGGAAAAGTGAAAAGGGTGAAAGAGATTGCGGCCATGAACGATATTCCAAAAAGTACCGATGCAAAAGCAATAAGCTTGTGGGTGGTGTCCATGTTCTGCTTTGGGCAAACATAGCGTCTCTGTTGCGTTATGTTGACGTAAGGACCGTCCTCAAATATTGACGTGCACTTCTCCTTCTCCCAACTGCCACTCAGTTGGACAAGGAGAAGAACTAAGGGAAGAAGATCTGTGGAAGTGCTTTTCCACCCGCTGCAGGGAAATGGAGACCTTGTAGTCTTTCTTATTGACAGAGGGAAAACGAATGCATATAAATATGGTCTGAGTTTTCAAACTGAGATTCTGTAGTTGACAGGTGTCATTTTCCTTTGTGTCTCCGGTTTCTCAAAATCTATACTATTTTGTTCGTTTTTTGTAACACAGCGTCATAGATTTAGAAATAAAATAATTATTTCATTCTGTAGAAATTAACTAGGTACGAGACGAATGGATATAAATATGGTCTGAGTTTTCAAACTGAGATTTTGTAGTAGACAGGTGTCGTTTTCCTTTGTGTCACCGGTGTCTTAAAATCTTTTTTTTTTTCGTTTTCATTTTTTTTTTTTTTTGCAATGCAGCGTCATAGTTCAAGAAATAAAATAATTAAGAAATTAACTAGGTACAAGACGAATGCATATAAATATGGTCTGAATTTTCAAACTGAGATTCTGTAGTTGACAGGTGTCATTTTCCTTTGCGTCTCTGGTTTCTTAAAATCTATACTATTTTGTTCCTTTTTCATTTTTTTTGTAACACAGCGTCATAGATTTAGAAATAAAATAATTATTTCATTCTGTAGAAATTAACTAGGTACAAGACGAATGCATATAAATATGGTTTGAGTTTTAAAACTGAGATTTTGTGGTTGACAGGTGTCATTTTCCTTTGTGTCTCCGGTATCTAAAAATATTTAAAAAAAATTTTCTCGTTTTCATTTTTTGTAATACAGCGTCATAGTTCAAGAAATAAAATAATTATTTCATTCCGTAGAAATTAACTAGGTACAAGACGAATGGATATAAATATGGTCTGAGTTTTCAAACTGAGATTTTGTAGTAGACAAGTGTCATTTTCCTTTGTGTCTCCGGTTTCTTCAAACATACTATTTTGCTCATTTTCGATTTTTTTTAACACATTGTCATAATTTTAGAAATTAAGTAATTAGTTCATTTTTTAGAAACTATCTAGGGATAAGACGAAAGTATGCAAAGGTGATCTGAGTTTTCCAACTAAAAATTTTGAAGTTGACAGGTGTTATTTACATTGCCATATATATTTCACATACATTCGGCTCTTTTTTAATTTTTTTAAGCAATACCTGGCAATTATTGCAAGAAATTAATTTTTGGTATTTAGCACATCCAGTTAGAAATTCGATAAGGGGAAAAATATATAAATATGGACTGAATTATAAGTCATAAAGCAAAAAATCATGGGTAATTGTTTTCTAAAGAGAACCACCACGTCGTTTCATCGAAAACAACGTAGGTGGGTGAAATACTGGATACATCTTGTTTTTCAGGATCCCTTATGTTTTTGATTCACAGGTAGGGAAGTTTCAAAACACCATAATCTAAACTGTTTAACATATTTTCCAGAAAATGCTTCAAAACTTTCCTGAAAATTTCGCAACCATTAAGTCTCCTACTTCCTAGTTCAGGGATCTTTCCTTCACTTGATTTTTTTGTATTATTTCCTTAGTACTTTCTTTATCAATACTAATTGAGACACAAGTAAAAAAATCATCGCTCAAGTCTGTACTAGTCAATTGGACTCCCTGTGGCAATAACGAAAAATGGACAAAGTAACATTAATTGTCCTATGAATTTTTAAGTAACGTTGCACAACAAAGCGATCGCATAAAAATTAAGATATAAAAATAACCCAGAATTATATCCAGTAGATGGCAACTGTTTACAAAAAAAAAGTAGAAATGAGATGAAAATCGTACCAGATCTCCCTATTGGCTTCAAATATATAAGTTTCTTCAGTACTCCAATTGCGTGCTCAACTGTCACTTCACAAATTAATTAGTTTTACACTGATAAGCTACAGATAAAGAGGGAAATTCTAGTCTCACCTGCTAACATTAGAACTAACAAACCTGGTTACTTGCTGAGTACCAAATAGTCTTTTGAGTAGCTAGAGTGTGCAATCCAAACTTTTCTTTTATTAAGAATTAGGCTAAGTATTTCCGGGGACAAAAACAACCCACGTTTGTCTAAGAATAAACTACAATAAGTATAAATTACATTTTGAGTATTATACATAAATCCCAGTCATTAATTTTATAATTCATAATTTACAAAACATATTATTCATTTATAAGTTACACTATGGATAAGGTGAATTTATAATACAAGTCGAGATTGTCATACGGCCTAACTTAAAGCCATTAACATGATAGCAATAACCGAAATCATCTATATATACCTATTTAAGTTTAGATTGAATGCGAATTAGATTTACTGAACTACTTGGAAACAAGTCTAATAACGCTTGATGAAGCATCTCTACAATAAACTTAACCAATCAGCTTATTCCAAACTATTTAAATTAGCAGCACACACCCGTGAGTATTGAATTTTAAAGCCCTTCAAAGGAACCCATAATTGAACACTGATTAAAATGTATCGGCGGTCCTTGCGTAAGAACTCTCTCGCCATAAAGTATTCCAAATTGCAATTTAAACGTGAAATTACTCTGTATCGCTAATAAACACTCGGCCCGAGCTATTCATTAGACACAATTAGACAGAACTAAGAAGAAATTACTGTCATTCGCCTCACTGTTAATTCTTTGACTCCTCCTGGTGCGAAACTAACAGTCACTGTCATAAAATCAGTTCTTCGTTCACCCTACACATTTTATCGTAACCTTAGCAACGGGTATTGCAGCGAAAAGCTAATAATAAAGCATCATTTAAGCAGCTAATTGTTTATTAGGGGATTCAAGTTACCTCTGCTAGTTCCCTATCCTGCCAACCAGGGGGTTCCCGAAAAGTTCCTCGACCTACCCCTTTGTTCTACCACGAACAAGGGTGTGTGGAGGGGATAATTGTTGGGGGTGCTTGGAGAAGATTCCTTAATTGTTTTACTCTAATTAGTTAAAGAGGGTTCTTAGGGGGGGGATGCGTTGCAAAGATGAGGTACGTGTGTTAAGCAGAAGGACGAAAAGCAGATGCAAGGGGTAGTATATTTGAATGAGAAAGGCAGAGAAGGATTTTTAATTTAAGGAACTTCAGTGAACAAGGAAACAGCCAAGATGTATTCTCAAAAGCTAGATTCTCTATAATTTCAACAATCTTTTAATTTACTTTTACATTGCAGTTGCAGAACTGGATATCCCGAAATTAATTGTTTAATATGAATAGCATAAATTCTATCTTCTGTAATTAATACTGGCTCAAAGCGGTTGACAGAAAAGCTTTAGCAGCTATTTAAGTTAGCAGTTGCAATTTCTACGAGTGTCTCAATTAGGCTGTGTTGTTAAGACAACCATTGATATGCTCTCGCTTTAAAAAGTCAAGTATAGATGTTTAGATGTTATTGTGAATGGATGAAATTAGTGGTTGCTGACAATCACATAGTCGTTTTGGTAAATGCCAGCAATATATACTAAATCCATTCCCCTGTATACATTTGCCTGGTATGCCCTACATCAATGTATTTTAAGGTCAAGTGCCACTGCCCAGTATGCATTTAACCGGTACTCAGAACACTGACGTTTCTCCTAATCTATTCTCAGAAGATATTAAAATATCGAATAAATATAATCCCATCAACGCATAAATAAATATCAAATCGGATATAACTAACATTTCGGATATTCACCAAATCGACTATGTGATTGTTGACATTCACCGGTGAAAGTCGCCATTCTCTTAATTTTCGGTCATACACGGTAACATAGATAAATAAAAATAAAAAGATTTTTGTTTCCAAATAATGGAAGCGACAGTTTTCAAAATTTTAATGACATTACAAAAAGACGAATATAGTTTCTATATTTTTCTATGGTTAGCATATAATTATTTAAAATAAAATCGTAATATATTTTATTAGTTTCTAATTGAAGAATGAGATTAGCTTATAAGTTGTTAGTGAATTTTATTGTGACAACTGCTTTATTTGACATACTGCCAAAGCCTGAAATTACCTTTTAAATTTAAAAATTTCAATTTCAAAAAGAATGTTTACTCACATTGATTGATATAGATAAAACTTCAGGAAGTTAAGAAATTTAATTACGAAATTTAAATATTTTGTTTTAGTTTTACTTGTATCAATTCCTGTACGGCTAACTGCATCGAATTATTTTAGTATTATGTATAATGTAATAACTTTTTTAATTGAAATCAAAGCAAAATAATTTTGCGAGTCAAATTTCATTGTATGCTTTAAAAAATAAATTTAGAAAAAAACTACGACATT
This sequence comes from Parasteatoda tepidariorum, assembly GCF_982258835.1. Lineage (NCBI taxonomy): Eukaryota > Metazoa > Arthropoda > Arachnida > Araneae > Theridiidae > Parasteatoda > Parasteatoda tepidariorum. Next base: position 35,923,395 of record NC_141755.1, read on the forward strand.
CAATCCATCTTAACAGAATATCTTTCTTAAGCTAAATTTACGTAGACAAATAACTATTTAACTAAATACTTAAATTTTAACAAAAGATAAACAATGATCATAACAATATTTATAATAAACATGTACAACGACAAATTTGTGATTTTTTTCTTAAAAAAAGCATCATAATAATAAAAACAACATTTGCTCGTAAAACACTTTTCTTTTATAATTGAAACATATTCTTTTATGCAAATTTTAAAAAAATACACTAACTTTTTTCATCTTTAAAGATGGACATAAACCCATAGAAACGGTGAAAAACAATTAAAATTAATGTTAGGTTTAAATTTTTTAATTCATCTCTTCAATCTTAAATTGAAAAATCATTTTTGATTTTCTAGTGTTTTATCTGATGTTGAATGTTTTTTTTTTCTTTTTTTTTTTTGCAAAATCTTGTTTCAAAAAATGTATTTACAGGAAGATAATAAATAGCTTTTTTAAAAAAATAGCTTTAGAAATCTAGAAAAAGATCCTGATAAGATTTGATCCTTCCCGAAATAATTAAAAGATAATCAAACAAAAGGCAGCAAAATGACAGCACGCACCTACTCTACTACTAAGCACGTTAGTAAAAAAAAGTACTAATCAAAACATCTAAGACTAATTCGAAAATTACCTCCAATTCAATATGATCGTCTAGTTGAATGACCGAATACAAAATACTAACGCGTAATAACAGCCAAATAGCCGTACCAATCAGCAACGCAACGCACGCCCTGATCCTTGATGGTCGACGTTTACAAAAAAAGGTTTCGGGTGTAAAGCTCATTATTTTGCTTCAGGTCTTAAACCAAACAGATCAATTTGTGATAAAGAATTCGATGATCGATGATGTGCTGGGATGGCAAACCATTGAGCCCCCATCCTAACTTATAACTTATTCCCATTCAGAATTGATCCCAGGATGAAAAAACAGCAATATCATCATCTCCCCTTGCCTTAAAAACTAAATTGCTTTTCGAGCTACCGTAGACAATGCAATTGAAGAAAATGCACTTTCCGATATATCTATCCTGAATTTCAATTTTAACATCGTAAATCTCATTGGAGGATGTATGTCCAAAGTAATGAAAACTTGTAATGTAAGCACATCTGATGTATTCAGTATTAATCTATGGGTTAATGAACTTCGTTAGTGTTTTGATAGTTACTGACTGATGAACTATCTCAAACTGAATGAAAACAATCAATTAAAATTTTTGCCCCCACAACTATTTCTTTTATATTTAGTTATTTAAATTCAAAGAAACTTAAATAAATTAATAATTTTCGAGCTACCGTTGATGCATGGACGAAGCAATTGAAGAAAATGCACTTTCCGATATATCTGTCTTGAATTTCAATCTCAACATCGTAAATCTCAATGGAGGATTTATGCCCAAAATAATGAAAACTTGTAATGTAAGCATATCTGATGTATTCAGTTTTTAATGGGTTAATGCACTTCGTTAATGTTTTGATCTTTACTGACTGATGAACTATCTCGAACTCAATGAAAACAATCAATAAAATTTTTTACCACCACTGCTGCTTTTTTGTATTTAGTTATTTAAATAAATTAATAAACTATGAAATAAAATATGAATTAATAATTTTTGGTCTACCGTCGATCTATAGACAATACAATTGAAGAAAATGCACTTGCCGATGTATCTATCCAAAATTTCAATATCGTAAATCTCAATGGAGGATTTATGTCCAAAATAAAAAAATCTATGAAAAATTTAACCGTCTCTATTATTTCTTTTTATATTTAGTTATTTAAATAAAGATCAATTTAAATAAATTAATAAAGCAAGAATGAAAAAAATACAGAAATCATGGTAAATTATAATAAAAAAATACCATTATTTTACGAATAACATTAGATTTCTTTAATAAAAACAGAAATATGTGTTCATTAAAATTAATTATTATTGTGATGAAAATGACACTAAAAATGAGAAAAATATTCTAACAAGTCTTCAAACAAATAAACAATTCTCTCTCCATTATATTCATTTAGAAAAATCAAACACTGTACAAATGAATATCTTTCAAATTATTTATGTCACTATTGATTTGAGAAATAACTTCACAAAACAAAGTAATAAAAATACAATGAAATATAAAAATTAGAATCGATGTAGAACAGAAACGAGCATTAAAATAATTTCACATAATGTATATTGTTATGAAAGCACAATATTAGTTCACGGTGACACAAATGTTACAAAAACACGAACTACACGATTTAGTTTAATAAAACACATTTCAGGCGCTACATATTTATGAAAGAAGACAGATTTTGCGAACCCATGTGGAACCATCAGGAAGATGCATTCCCCATTCACATACAATAGTTCAAGGGAAAAACAATTCAACGAAAAAAATGATCCTGTCCGAAATAAGTGGCGCAATATATAAAAATAGACTGTCTGTAAGGATTTATATATCGGCAGCGCGGACGGGAAAATGTCTGCTCATCATAATTCCGGATTTATTTTGATGCCCTTCATCCATCAAAAACGGTGAAGTTCTACTTCTCCGGAAAATTCTTTTTTCCGAGCCATTTTATTTTTCATAAATTGGATCAGACGATTTTTAAATGTGGAGACAAAAGACTTAATGTATAAGCGCCGAAAGAAAGCGTAACAGCCAAAGGTAAGCAATTATTTTCAGATCATGTTCCATTATTTCAGATTAACCCGGCTGTGCTTTTGATGAATCGTTCTTTGGCAAACTTTGGTTAGAATTCCATTTGTCAGGCGGAATACTAAATTTAATGACGAATAAAAGAAACAAATGATACATTTTCACCCGTATAATAAAGAAGCAAGTGATTAATGGCTAATGTATGTTGGCAGATAAGCGGTATAAGTCAATGCTACATTAAAAAGGTTTGTTGACAGAGTTGGAGAATGGCTATTTAACATTAAATACTTAAAAATGAAAAATTCTACATCAAAATAACACTTTAATACAGTAGTGGCTGAGGGGATAGACCGCTCGCCTTCCAATAAGATGACCCGGGTTCGATTCCCAGAGATGTCTGGTCGATACGAATTTCGCACTTGGATAGCATCGACTACAGTGCTGACTACAGCCGTAAGGCTAACCGTGGGAGGTTTTCATAGTTTTTTCTCTCCATGTAACGCAAATGCGGATTCGTTCCATCAAACAGCCCTCCACGAAGGCAAATGTCTCCTAATACTGGATCCAGAAGTTCCCTTGTCTTCGGGATTCAGTTCAAAACTACAAGACTACGGAGATGAACATTGGTAGTCGTAAACTCAAAATTTGGTTGGAAGTTAAACTCCGATAACAAAATAAAATAAAATAAATAGCAAAACTACTTCAATTTGTATATGGTATAGACTAAAATACGTTATAAACTCAAAATTTTATTAAATCTTTTTAGAGATATTTCATTTTTCTAAAATTGAAGCAAATGATATTTACGTGCAAAAACAATTGATAAATAATAGTTCGAAGAAAAGGAAGGCTTAAAGGTACTATTGGAAACTAATCATTTCAATATTATGTTTCATTACTTAAGAGTAACCTGGCTGTGCATTTGATTAATTGTTCTTTCACAAAGTTTAGTTAGAATTCCATTTGTCAGACGGAATACTAAATTTAATAAAGAATAAAGGAAACTAATGGCACATTTTCATTCTTATTAGCGAGTGAGTAATAGTTAGCTTATGACGACGCGTTAATGGTATTAGTCAATATCAGGAATTGAAATATGGTCTAACGAGTTCCTACTAAATTATTAATCTTTATTTATACTTCGGAAATCTTTAATCGGTTTGGATCAACTTGAGTAATTTTGACTTGATCGTAATTTTGAATTTCAACTTAAGTAAAATGGAGTAAGAAAATAGAGATGTCATCGTTTTTGAAGAAATATCAGTACAAACTTATCCAAAAATGTACCAATGCTGCCCCTTACAGAAATTTAAGTTATTTTTTAGGTTTATTTTAGGTCGTTTTGAGGTGTTAAGGTTGATTTGAGGTTTACTCGAAGTTGATTTCAAAAATAACCTTGAAATAACAACATCCCAAGGTGTATAATCAAGCTGTATGACGTTTTATTCACACTTAAGGTTGTTTTGAGGTTGATGGAATTCTACTTTAGAACAACCACATTAGGGAGGTTGTTTTTGAGATGTTAGAATTATTTTTTCTACACTTTGATTTTTTTCGACTCTATTTGAGGTTTAACCCGATCTAAACTAAAAATTACTTCTGAGTTATATATGAGGTTGATTTTATGAGGTGTAAATGAGGTTGAAATCGAGGTTTATTAATGGCGTTTATTTTTGGTGCAAAACATAACCTCATTTTCTACCTCAGGTTTATTTTTTTAATTAATAAATACTCACCCGATCTAAACTAAAATTATTTCTGAGTCATATATAAGGTTGATTTTGTTAGATGTAAATGAGGTTGAAATCGAGGTTTATTCGTGAGGTCATTTTTGGTGCAAAACATAACCTCAGGTTAATTTTTTTATTACTAAATACTCACCCGATCTAAACTAAAATTATTTCTGAGTTATATATAAGGTTGATTTTGTTAGATGTAAATGAGGTTGAAATCGAGGTTTATTCGTGAGGTTATTATTGGTGCAAAACATAACCTCATTTTCTACCTCAGGTTTATTTTTTTATTAATAAATAATCACCCGATCTAAACTAAAATTACTTCTAAGTTATATATAAGGTTGATTTTGTCAGATGTAAATGAGGTTGAAATCGAGGTTTATTCGTGAGGTTATTATTGGTGTAAAACATAACCTCATTTTCTACATCAGCAATATTTTTGTACCTTTAGGTGTCTCTCTCTCAACCTCAAAAACAACGTATATTTTGTAAAGGGTATACAGAGAAGATCCCTAAATCTACAGTTGAAGGTCTTGGTAGCTAAATTTGCACAAAATGTACATAGAGGGACATCTTGATAGCACCCCACGTCCAACACTAAACGTAAAGGAATTTCATTTGGAAATTCCCCTGACTTCCTGAAAGAGAAAAATTCTAAAAAGGAGTAACAACCAAAGAGATATGAGAGTTTCCGCCTCATGCCACTACCCTCGTGAATGCCAATGGAAATTGGTTGGCCAATGTCATAAATTGGCTTTTATTGAGTCGCATCCGCGGACGCAAATCTGGTGCGTGGGGGATACCAATTATTTCAGAATATTATGACAGCGTGCAAGCGATGACTAGTTTTTGGCTTCGAAGACACCATCATCTATCAGTATTGGGTGTTGCGAGAATGAATTGATGATGATGCACATTTGTTTTCATCTTAGTTTGATAAAATTGCGACAAAATGAGGTAATGAATTAATTAGTAACTCTATTATTAATGTCTGAGGTGTTAAGCATCAAAAGAGACAAATCACTACTAAGATATTTTAAGGAAATTGTGAAAAGTTCTCCAATTAAATCCAGTTAACGTTACGAAGATTGTCAAGTATTAAACGCGCTAAAATGATCTTATAAAATCAATCTTTTGCTACTTATATATTTAAACTAGACATTTCTCCACCTTAGAGACTTTATTAATAAATTTACAAGTACTTACGTATTACCAAACCTTTAATCTACATCAATAAATTCACATATCAACTTGTACAGTTTATATTTTCTGCAACACAGTACTATAAATTTAAAGTACCTCGAATTGATTACTCAGTAAACATGTTTATTTGTAACTAGCCGCCAAAGGCGCCCAGCTGTTCGCCAAGCTAAAGGTTTTCACAAATAAAGTTTTTTAAAACATAGCCGGAAATCTGAAGATTAGTGGATAATTAAAGTGTTCCTGTCCAGCAATTTTGTCTTCATATCCAGTTCTGCTGCAGATGTGTTATAGCTCTTGAGGATGTTTGAAATTATATAGCTACAACGCTTAAGAAAAAAAAAAACTAAAATGCTAAATACATGAAAAGAACACGAAAACGAATAAATTTTTTATGGTATCAATTTCTATTTCTATATAATTTTTTATGGTATCAAATTCTATTTCTATATCTGTTACGTCAAGCACTCAGGTATTATAATTTGATCTAGTTGTGCTTGTATAATTTTGATCTAGTTGCGCTTTCTACGTCATTTTGTTAACATCGTTTGGTTTGTTATTTAACATCGTTTGGTTTGTTTTTTCTAAGTTAACTTTCAAAAAATTGGCTGGCATCAGCATTTTTATTCTTTAAGTTGTTTATTTTTTCTTTTGGAATTCGTTCCTTTTTAGCGAAATGTTTTTCAACCTAATCGAATTCTTTGCCGACTGTTCTCTGTATATATAAAGAAAATAAAGTAAATATTTTTAAAGTGTTGTGAAAAGAATTTTTAGTTGTACAAAGTACTACAATATCGCTATAAAAATTATCGTCTTCGCTTAAGAAAAAAAATAGAGCGTGGAAAGAAGAAGAAAAACTTATTATAACAATTATGAACAGCGACAAATATATCAAAGCGAAGCGTTGTATGTACGTATCGAATATGTTGCCACATTTTTAATACAGAAGTTAAACTTTTCTCCACTTTAATAAATGTAAACTAATGCGAACTTTACAATTAAATTATTAATTCCTTCGTATATTATTGGTTTAAGTTGTCGAAAATTAATATTTCAATTGTGAGGTTCGCATTAGCATACATTTATAAGAGTGGGGAAAAGTATATGCATTTTTTAATAGTTTTTTGAATATGGCTCTTTGAAGACGAAAAATCAGACGAAAAGCATAGACTTACAAAATGACTGATAACTAAATAACTAATCAAAATTTTTGAAAAAGAAAAAAAATACTTCTTCATTATGTCAAAACACAATTATGGGCCGAGTTTCGTGCCCGGGCGAGGCTTCTGGGGCGATATATTGTGATTACAGACACACACACACAGCCGCGTTTATTATTATGTATAGATGTATAGATAAAAACGAGAACAATCAAATCTTGATGTGAACAAAATCGATTAAAATCGTAGGTCATTTGTAACCGTACTTTCAACATACTTTCGACTCAATATTAATTATTATTAACTTCGTAATTTTAAATACTTTAAATTGAACTCAAAGTTATAATCAGTATTTATTAGGAAGCAATTAATAACATCAATAAGAACTACCCAACTTCACTTGTAATTAACCGATTGCCTAGTATGAGATAGAAAATCTGATAGAAGAAACAAATTGAGCATACAAGTTTTCAATACAGAATCAACTTCGTAACCAAAACCATCTTTTATGCTGTAATGGAAGAAAAGAATTTACGCAGAGGGAAACCCTGGAACCGCAGGGGGTTAACCAGACGACTCAATCATAGGAAATATTTTATAAGTCAGCACTGCAGTCAGCGCAAGCCAGCAGTCACCATATAGCAAGAAATAATTAAAAAATATCCAGAGCACGCAGCATTAAAATTAACCCTTGAGCCGCGGTGGAACAGGGGATAGAGCACTGGCGTCCCAATGAGGCGCCCCGGGTTCGAATCCCAGCAATAGCTGGTCGATACTAATTCCACATCCAGATCGCACCGATCACAGTGCTGACATAAAATATCCTCAGTGGTAGACGGATCATGGGTTGCCGTCAGGCTAACGGAGGGAGGTTTTCGTGGTTTTCCTCTCCATCTAATGAAAAAGAGGGTAGGTTCCATCAAAAAATCCTCTACGAAAGCAAATTTCTCAGAATACTAGATTGAGGAGTTTCCTAGTCTTCTGGATTAAGTTCAAAATTACAAGGGTACGGAGTTGAACATTGGTAGTCGTAAATTCATAATTGAGTTGGCTGTTCAACGACGGTCATAAAATAAAATAAAATTATAAAATAAAATTAAAATAAACTATCTTTTATCACGAGCATTTAACAGTTATATCTCAGTAACTCCATTGACCAGAAATGCGAGCCTAAATATGTAACTCAATAACCTAGTATTTGATCCCGACTCAAAAAGTAAGAAGGATCCCGAGTTCCAAATAAAGTCCAACTTGTATTATTCAGGGACTTTTTCACAGAAAATAACTCGCATTTGCAAAACAGAAGATTGCAGAAGATATATACTAAAGCCTCTTTATGATTAGCTCGATGGTAAGGACTTTTTCACTGCGAATACTTCACATTTGCAAAACAGAAGATTGCAGAAGATATATACTAATCCCTCAGCCCGATGGTAAGGTCTTTTTCACTGCGAATACTTCGCATTTGCAAAACAGAAGATTGCAGAAGATATATACTAATCCCTCAGCCCGATGGTAAGGTCTTTTTCACTGCGAATACTTCACATTTGCAAAACAGAAGATTGCAGAAGATATATACTAAACCCTACTCATAGTGAGCCCGATGGTAAGGACTTTTTCACCGCAATTAATTTACATTTGCAAAACAGAAGATTGTAGAAGGTATATACTAAATCTTCTTTATGATTAATAATATATATTCTAATAATATAATAATATAATTCGAATAATATAATAATATATATTCTAATAATATAATAATATAATTCGAATAATATAATAATATTATTCTAATAATATAATAATATAATTCTAATAATATAACTCTAATATAATAATATAATTCTAAAAATATATTAATATAATTCTAATAATATAATTCTAAATGCCTTCGACAGCAGCCAAAAGGAAAAATCAATAATTATAATGGTAAATTCATAAATAGAAAGGCATTAGACTATTTAATTAAGAAATACCCATTTCAGCAAATTATACATTAATGATTAAAAAATAGGCTATTTTTTTCTTTTTAAAATTCTCTAATGATACATTACTAAAATTATTTCGTTAAGTAACTAAATTATATTTTATCTTAACGAGAAATCATTTTACTTGTATTTTCTTCCAAAAAAAAAAATTCTACAAATAAAGCATGCAAGTTTTCTTCAGAATGATGAAAATAAATTAATTTAAAGCAAATTTTCAATTAGCATAACTGAAGGAGTACTTTTGCATAAAATTCAAATCTTAAATAAAGAAAATTTTCATTACATCTACGAGTAAATTAATGAAGGTTTTTAATTTCAGCGGTTAATCACCTCAAAATGATTTAAGTACTATAACAGGTATTGAAAAAAAACTACCCGAAATAAGCCCTAATTGCACTTTTCTTCCTTAAAAAATACTCAAATAAAGTACTTTGAAAGTAGTTTCTTAGGACAAAGTGCATACAATTATGTAAATCACGAAAACATTATTATGCATTTTTTAATCATAGATCTCATTAAAATGTGTAAGAAGAGAAAAACAGGGGTCTTAGAAAGCTATTATGAAAAAAAAGTTTTTATTTTCATTGTTTTTCTTATTAATATTTTTTCTCTGTATAAAACGCAGAGGTAGTCTTTTAAAAATTTGACGTAATCATTATACACTGCTCAGGTGTATTTTATTTTCATATTTAATTTTCCAAATATATATTAATATTATACTAATACAATATATTACTAAAACATAACTGTTAAACCATATTTTTGAATTTATTTTTATGTGAATAAATTTATTATTTAGAATTTGAAATCGAATATATCACTTGTTAGAAAATCGATAATATCACAATATAAAAAAATAACTATTATCAATTTCCGAATTTTTCTTAGAATGCATTTATGCACCACAATTTTAAAGAATTTATAGATAATATACTTCAGTAATTAAATACATTCTAAATTTTTTAAATTATACAATATAATATATTTAAAAAGGATCACAAAATGTTAAAAGCAACTAAATTTAATCAAAGAACAAAGAAAACAACTAGAAATTATGAAAAATTCTAACAATAAAAAAAAACATAATAAAGTGGTTTTTTTTTTTTTTTTTTTTTTTTTTTTTTGAAAAGTGTATATAAATGTATTAATGTAATTTTAAAGCTCCCATGAAAATTTGCTTTTTACTGAACTCTAAACTAAATATTTTTAGCACATTTAAAATTTTGTTTAAAAAATATGCACATATCGTAAATGCACATAATATGCACATAAAATATGCACATAAAATATGCACATAATATGCATAAAAAATATGCACATTATCGTTTCAGTGCTTATAAATTGGGGTAAAAATGTTTGTGTTTTTTTACATATTGAGAGGTATTTTCAAATTATTCAAGGGAGGGTTTTTGAGAAGAAAAAAAAACGTCACGATTCCCATGTAAATAATTAGATGGTTTTGAGTATTGTGCTGTTTTGTTCAGGAAATTTTAGAATCATGAATAAATTACCTATCTGAAAAAAATACCAAGAAGCAGATTGGCATAAAAAATGCATCTTTTAGAGAAAAAAAGTGTGGCCTATCACAATATTTTAACACGTTTTAAATTTATTTGGTAGATATAACATGGTACAAACGATTAGCGAAATGCAGAAACTAAAAAGCATGCAAAAGCAACTAAATTACATTGACACGCTCGAGAATTAAGTGCGTCGATGCATTTAAAGAATTTGCATAAACAATAATAATAATTGAATAATTTATATCTTCATTTTCATTGTGTTCTAAATTGCTGTAAAATTATTCCGTTCGTTGTTTACAGCAAAAGAAAACTAATCAATAACAAAAAGTCACAATCATCCGAGCAAATTTCGAAAGATTCCATAAAAATTATGAATCAAAATGAACACAAATTCAACATATAATACAAACTGATAAGATATAACATGGTACAAACGATTAGAGAAATGCTGAAACTAAAAAGCATGCAAAAACAACTAAATTACATTAACACGCTCGTGAATTAAGTACGTCGATGCATTTAAAGAATTTGCATAAGCAATAATAATAATTGAATAATTTATATCTTCATTTTCATTGTGTTCTAAATTGCAGTAAAAATTATTCCGTTGGTTGTTTTTACTGCAAAAGAAAACTAATCAATATTAAAAAGTCACAATCACCCGAACAAGTTCCATAAAAATTATGAATCAAAATGAACGTAAGTTCAACATATGATACAAACTACCTGATATGCATTCCATGTTGAAATGTGAGACGAGGGCAAAAATGAAAATTCTGAAAGATCTCTTCGATTGATATGAAAATAGAGGTAGACCTGCTTCTGTCTCGTATGATACGATCATCTTAACGTTGAACTGAGTTACCGATTCCCATTAAAACGTTATCGGGCTTCTGCAGTCTGAGAGAGTCACATTTGAATATATGCAAATTTTTGGGTAATGGGCCTCTCTTGGGGCTCCTTCAACTTTAAGGGGAAAACGGTGCCATTTTGTAGCCCTGAAAACGGTTTACAGGGAGCAGTTTAGTGGCTCTCTTTCACGTTTCTATTGCATTGAGTGGCGCCTTTTATTAAGTTGTTTAGAAAAGAGTTCTTCACTTTCATTTGGGAATCGTCTGCTTTAAGAACTTGATATGGTTTGACAAATGTATAGTAAAGAATGAAATAGGATGATAATGCGACGTATTTCGATAAAAATGGTCTTCAAATAAAGTGATACATATATGCAATATAGTTAAAGTATGATATTTTAGTAAATCAACGACATTAGTTATACAAATAGTTAGAAAATAATCTAAAAATGGTTTATTGGTTCTAATGCTCTGGCAGCGTTGAAAGACTTCCATGTTTAATAAAACGGTTTTTCACTTGTAGTTCACAATCACTTCCAAATTTGAAATTTTGTACTTGCAACTCCAAAAGAAGTGAAAAGATTGTGATTAACCATGTGATTTAAATCAGATTTAATTGGATACCTGTAAGCGAATCTCATTGGCTTCTGAATACACTAATCCCATGATTTACCTACGATGACGTCACTTGCAGGTATCCAAATGTTAAGCAAACGCATTTCTAGTATAAGTGAATTTAAAGCATGTATGATAGAGATTGAGAGAGATAAGGTATAGCTCAGGAAAAAAACTATATGTTATAATAACAGTATTGAGTTATTATAAGAGAATGTCATGATAACTGAAATATAATAATTAGGGAAAACTAAAGACGTTGATTACGCAAATAGTTCGCAAAATAAATCAAGATATACGTATCATAAAACGTCTCACTTACTTTTTTGACTATTATTTAATAAGATAATAAAACATAATAAATATTTACTAACATTTATTTTTTGGAATTATTCTTGGATTTATTTGCATGGAATTTAAATGAATTTTATAATTGTTTCCAAGAAATTTTCAATTCGCTTAAAAAATTCTCGCGATTGGCGAATTACGAAAAAAGTAAAATTAACATTAAGGGATTCAAACTTTGAATCACTCTCCTAATCAAACTAAGCAAGATTTTAACTACTCCCTTCTTATATTTCGGGGGTCAGAACACCGAATCCGTTGAGAAAAAGGTATGTGTTTAATCAGAGAAAGTGCGCTTTTGTGTTTGATAAAACTTAATTTATCGTCTGCGCTAATTAATTAGCATATTGATGAAGATCCGATCGTTAGATCGAAAGATACAAAAAGGTATTATACAAAAGGTGTATATACAAAAGGATATATATACAAAAAGATATTTTGGTAAGATTTAATTCTACCTCTTCTTTCTTCTTATTTCTTACCTCAGTGGTAGGCGAATCATGAGTTAGAGTCCCATGACCGTTAGGCTAACCGTGGAAGGTTTTCGGGGTTTTCCACTCCATATAACGCACATGCATGTTAGTTCCATCAAAAGTCCTCTACGAAGACAAATTTCTCACAGTAATTTATAAAGGAGTTCCCTAGTCTTCTGAATTTGGCTCAAAATTACAAGGCTACGGAATTTAACATTGGTAGTCGTAAACTCAGAATCGGTTGGACTGTTCAAAAACGATTATAAGATTTAATTCTGGTTGATACGACTAAAATATGGTTGATATGACTGATCTGCCAGATATGACTCCATGTCATCAGAAGTGTGAGAGAAAAGAAAACGTACGTCTAGTGGTTATAAGGGTTTAAAAAATAATGTCTTAAATTAAAAATAGTATTGTAACGCAATAATTTTTTTTTCTTCAAATTTTCACAAAAAAGTGTTTCAAAAGACAAATTTTTAAGTATTTTTTAATTAAATTTCTTACAAAATAATTTTTTTTAAAAAAAAATGAAATACAATTTTATTTTATATAATAATATTTAAGATGATTTTTTTTAACTATGTATATATTTACATTTTATCAAAAACCAATGTGTAAAAAAAAATAATAATAAATTCTGAAACATACTTAAAAAATACTTTTGCAATGACAATCGTTCTCAGTTAACATACATTCGCAATTCTAAATTTTTCTTTTCGAACAAATACGGGAAATAAGAGAATAAAATAAAAAAAATAAGAAGTGAAAAGTCGGAAGAAAACGGCATCGAAATTTCACTCGTCTCCCAATGGGACGTAGTTGAAGAAGAATAAAAAAAAGAAGAAGAGTAGAAAAAAAGATAGAACAATAAAAAAGAACAAAAGCACAAAGGAATAAATAAATAAAAGTGGAACGTACACCATTCTTCAGTCTTGGGCAAAGTGACGGCGTTTATTGAACAATGCGATTAGATTCTATGAGCGGAGTGCTACCTTCCCGGCATCCCTCGGGAACGGCATATAATATTGCCACCGCCAGCAACGTAACTTTTGCGTTTCGGCGTTTTCTTCGATAAAAACTAAGTCCCTTCAATTTGAACACTCAAACGACATTTTAACGTCTGCGCTGTCAAGTCTTCGTTAAGGGGTTGATGTGCAGAGGTTGAGAAGAGAGGTGGAGGGAAAAAATAGGAAAGTGACATGAAATTATTCAAAAGCTGCACTGTTATGTGTTTAGAATGCACGGATGTTTAGATCTGTGCAGAGCTGAGTATTTTATTTATTTTTTTTATCATATTTTTTTCATTCATGTTACTTTTGCGTAAAAATATCATTTCAGTATTTCCTTATATGAAAAAATATATTCAAAATAAAATCATAAACAGATATGAAATCATGGGATATTACGAAATCACAAATATTCTACAGAAATCAGACCTGTTTTAACTAAATAAACCAAATTTATAAAACGGAAACTAAATATTGACAATGTAGTTCCGGAACGAGAAAATAAAGCTATGTTTTAATAACTAAATTTTACAAAAAGCAAAAATAATCCACAAAAATCAGACATGTTTTAACAAAATAAACCAAATTTATAAAACGGAAACTAAATATTGACAATGTAGTTCCGGAACGAGAAAATAAAGCTATGTTTTAATAACTAAATTTTACAAAAAGCAAAAATAATCCACAAAAATCAGACATGTTTTAACAAAATAAACCAAATTTATAAAACGGAAACTAAATATTGACAATGTGGTTCCGGAACGAGAAAATAAAGCTATGTTTTAATAACTAAATTTTACAAAAAGCAAAAATAATCCACAAAAATCAGACATGTTTTAACAAAATAAACCAATTTTATAAAACGGAAACTAAATATTGACAGTGTAGTTCCGGAACGAGAAAATAAAGCTATGTTTTAATAACTAAATTTTACAAAAAGCAAAAATAATCCACAAAAATCAGACATGTTTTAACAAAATAAACCAATTTTATAAAACGGAAACTAAACATTTACAATGTGGTTCCGGAACGAGAAAATGAAGATATGTTCTAATAAATAAATTCTACAGAAACCAAAAATAATCCACAAAAATCAGACATGTTTTAACAAAATAAACCAAATTTATAAAACGAAAACTAAATATTGTCTATTGGTTCCGGAACTAGAAAATAAAGCTGTGTTCTAATAACTAAATTCTACAGAAAGCAAAAATAATCCACAAAAATCAGACATGTTTTAACAAAATAGACCAAATTTATAAAAAGGAAACTAAATATTGTCCATTGGTTCAGGAACGAGAAAATAAAGCTGTGTTTTAATAGCTAAATTCTACAGAAATCACAAATATTATACGAAAATCAGACATTCTTTAACTAAATAAACCAAATTTATAAAACGGAAACCAAAGATTGTCAATAAAATTAGTTCCGGAACGAGAAAATAAAGCTATATTTTATTAGCTAAATTGTACATACAAAGCTTTATTAGCTAAATTGTACAATCATTTTAACATATTCATTGGGGAATGATTCATCAATTGTATTAATTTTTTTTTCTTAATGTTGATTATTGAAATTGTATTAATTGGAAGAAAACGAATATTCGTAAGAATTTAATATATTTGGGTTTGGTTTGGTAAATGTTGAGCTGCATGCCTCAGCTTCCAAAGAAACGCATTCTTGGATCTAACTTCTCAAAAACGAGCTCTCAGAATTAACAAAATTGAAAAGGTTATATTGTGTATCTTTCCTAATTCCTAACTTGTAACTCAATATTTGACGCATTTAGCGGGAAAAAATATATAGAAACATTACATTTTAATGGGTTTCAGAAGAAGAAAAAAAATTTAAAAATGGAAAACAAAATCTTAATGGAGAAACTATTTACAAAACGCTTTTTCCATTCGAAAACTGACTTATTTAAAGATTTATCACAACAGACTACTCTTGTATACTTACAGCTTAGGACAAACGTTCTTAAATCTGGATGGTTCCGTTTTTTAAAATGTGATTCAAATTGTTTTTTTCAACCTGTTCGTCATATAACTAATGCTTATTTCAAGCTACAAGAATAGACATGAAAATATCTTGCACCTAAGGTGATTAATTGCTTTCTTTGTAATAAAAAAATGGATTCATTAAAAAGTCAGTTTCAAAGATAATATGGTTTTTTAAAAAAAATGTAATCTAAGCCGTTAGGGCTATATGATTTATTCTTATAAGTTTAAAGTCAGCCCACTCTTGGATTTTATACTAAGTAACAACAAGCAATATCAAGGTGCGACAGATGGAAGAAAAAAATTGGGGATTTTGCACGATGTAGTAAAAAGATAAATGACCAACATTAAAAAAAAACGAAGAAAATGAAAGTGTGAGAAGGTGCGCCTGATAAAAACAGGTCCTGATGCCAAAGAAGAATTGCATCCAATAGAAATTGTAATAAAAAAAAAAACAAGGTTTAAGTGTGTGGACAGCAGGTTTGATGAAAATAAAAACGACACGTATCCTTGAGAAGGGGTGTTAATGATTGCTGACCAAGATGGAATAAAATGTTCGTGTTGTGGTATGTCTTATGACAACTGAGGGCGGAGATTATGAAAGGGGAGGGGGGGTTCTAAAACCTGTTTCAGACGATTCACGCCCCAAGTTATAAAGTTTTCCTTTTCTTCTCTAATGCATAACGCAATCTTGCCTTTTTAAAGAATATACCATTTTTATCTTGTCTTAAGTCACAAATAAAAACAGTGGATGATAAAAAAGATATACCAGATGATAGATAAAGCTGTGGTGTAAAATACAACCCAGCTGAATGCGAAGCCGCAAGGGGGTAATATGTTGTAATTTTTGTAGCAATTCCAATTGATATTTTTCATCCTTTCTCTAGTCATGCTCGCCTCAAGATTTTGGCCACGAAGTAGGCGAGTAGCAATAAATATAGATGCCTTTTCTTTTTTTACTTAAGGTAGATTTATTTCATTAACTGCAGGTTGCAATTTTCTGTATCGAAGGTTGAAATACTTTTACTTTTATAAATGAGGGTTGCTGTTTGATTAATCTGAAGCAATGATTGTTGAATTCCGGGCAATGTATCAACTCCTTTAAACTGTTTTTTCGCTTTAAAGCCTACCAGAGTTAGATCCATAATTTATTCAGAGTGAATGGGGGTGGGGGAAAGAAAATTTGACTAGAAAATGATCATTTGCAATTGAGCAAACTGATCAAGCTCGGCGTAGTCACGAAAGTTAACCAATAGTCTACGCATCTTGAATAAAAGTTTTCAAGGTAACAGTTTGTATAAGTTTTATTTAATCTCACTTACATGTTTCTGACTAAGAAATACTCGTTTTGTTGCAAAAAGCACCCGTTTTATAATGCAAAGCATCGATTCTTAAAAAGTATCTGTACACAATACCTAATAAATTATATTTGTAAAATTATAATTTGCATTATCAACATTTTAAAATATTCCCTTTGATCAAATTTATTTAAGTTCAATGAAGTTAAAACAGTTACTTAAAAGCATATTCTATTTTACATTTCGAACATTCGGTACGAACATTTCCGCATCGTTACGGTTTTGAAACCGTCTACAACAGGTATGGTTAAAAAACTGGGAATACAAAACTATATGGTTTTGCTACCATTTATAACTAGCATGGTTTCAAAACAGTAAAAATGGAATTTAAGTGAACTTAAAGAGTTAGGTTATGTTAGGCCTTTCATTAAGTAATGGACATTTGAGTTAGATTGAGGTGTGTTTTGTGAAATGATCAGTAGAATGTGGCTAATTAAGTTGATCTAGTGATGTCATCTATCGTGAGAGATGGGGAAAACGAGACTTTTTTGCGTTACGAAGTTCTGTGGTACTGTCATCTACGCGTGAGCGAGAGCTTCGTATTCCTATAGTCCAAGGTCACCTATTGACGAGTGCAGACTCTTATTGTCTTGATGGAATAGAAAAATTGTGGTGTCAACGGTGGGATTCTAAACTCCATTTAGACGGTCATGAGATTGACAGAATAGTATGTATGTACTCATACTAACAACATAGCACTAACAACATAGTATGTACACAGCTGCAGTGACTTGTATGTACTAACATAGTGGTTTCATAAGGTGGACCTAATTGCCGCGGAAAAAATTCCTGGTTTTGTAACCGTAGTAGGTGAAAACAGTCAATAAACGATTTTTCTCACAGTAAACATCCTTTTTATATTGTTATTTGACTGTTTTGGTTAAATATGGTAATAAAACAATTAAATAAATGGTCATTCAATCATTTTCTTCCGAAAAATTTCTAAGAGTGATGTGAAAATATTATGTTTTTTGGAGGGCAAAGCCTTAATGATGATTAAAAATTAATTTAAAAAAAATATATATAATAAGGGTATAATTATCACCCTTTCTTTTGTAACGTCTACTTCAATCAAAGTCAACATTTTGTCGAAATATCTGAGCACTTCTTGTCGCATTTTAACTTATATTAATCAGATCCATAGCGTATCTTCTTTCAAATTAGCGAATCTCATTTCCACACCAGAACACATCCACCATTAAACACTTTTTGGCGACAGCGATCACTTACGTTGCCAATTAAAACTCCAAATAAGAAAACAAACGAAACAGCTAATTTAACCTTTTACTGAAATGAGACTTTTTTCACTAGAGAATAAAAAAAGGTGAAGAAATAGAAGGAAAAAAAAAGTCGATTCTTTTTCAGAAGGGTAATTAAAGAAAATGTCTCTCTTCCAAGACGACGGACAAGAACAAGTCAACAGAATGACCCCTCTTCCGTCACTATTCCTCATTTTCTTTGCTTTTCAAGTCACGAAACAGAAAAGAAAATTCCGATATGGGGTGTTCTGATTTTGATGGCCTAGCGAAGAGAATTTTGAAACTCTTAAGGAAGTTATTTTTAGAAATAGAAGCTTTTCTGAAGAGCTTTTGACATTTAGGTGAGTTGATATTGAAAATTTAATATAGCTATTGTTTAAAATTTCAGTTTCAAAAATTTATTTTTACGTTGTTCCGTAGTAAACATGACATTCAAAAATTGACAAAGCAAAAAGTATGATTGTAAAATATAACGAAGCATTTCCTTTAAAAAAAGTACAAAGAATTTCATAAAACATTTAAACTCAGATTAAGAATAACTACGTAAAAACATTTTGAAGCACTCAATTTTTTACAAATTAAATGTATAACTGAAAGACACGATATTCTCTTTTGAAAAACTCAAACGAGAATGTTAAGTTTAAACATTTGTTCGTAATAGTAGCAGTTTATTTACATTGCACTAGAGCAGCACAATGAGCTATTGCCGACGATCTGAGAAACATCCCTGAGGATGATCCGAAAAAATGCCATTACAATTTTGATTCTCTGCTTTGGCAACCCGACGACCTATGCGCGAAGTCAGCACTTTATGGTAGAACAGGTTAACGAAGACCAATATCGCGCACCCTATCAATAACTCCTAGAAAAGAAAAGGCCTCAGCACGGGTTACCATAAACAAGAAATTTGATCCTTTTGTAGTCCAAACATAATGGCATCTTTCCTATTTACTACCACTGCGTAGCTTAGTAGTTCAAACATAGTGACATCTTTCTTATTTACCACCACTGCGTAGCTTAGTAGCCCGAATATAATGACAGCTTTCGTATTTACCACCACTGCGCAGCTTAGTAGCCCGAATATAGTGACAGCTTTCGCATTTACCACCACTACGTAGCTTAGTAGCTCGAATATAGTGACATCTTTCGTATTTACCACCACTACGTAGCTTAGTAGCCCGAATATAGTAACATATTTCGTATTTACCACCACTGCGGAGCTTAGTAGCCCGAATATAGTGACATACTTCGTATTGACCACCACTGCGTAGCTTAGCAGCTCGAATGTAGTGACATCTTTCTCATTTTCATCACCTGCGCAGTTTATGTTCGTTACATCGGACTACGTGCTGAGGCCTACGTGAGGACGTTACATCCGTGCTAAGGCCTTATTTCTTCTAGGAGGTGTAGACCCTACGGGCCCAGGTTGATAAAAGTGATCACACGCTCAACATTGTCACAACCAGTGATACTTGGTATCGATTATCTACTGGGAACTGTGTCTTAACGATCACTCCATGGCGGGAGTAATAATTAACCATTTGTTAATAATTTTAAAAAATTATATAGGTAAAAAACATACTGACAGTATCTTCAAGATATTGCTCAAGAACATAGAAACGGGAACTTACCTAAAAAAAAAAGAAAACCAATCGTAAGTTATATTACGTACAATAAACAACACTGAAAATACTACAAATATAAATTTATTTTTTATTTTCTTAAAATATAATAAGTTTATATTTTAAGTACACAGATTTGGTTAAACACAGTTTATTGTCTATACATATGGATAAAGTTTAAACCTAATCATTTTACTCGGCTATCATTGCAGCATTAACCGCAACATTTTTTATACATAGTTTTTTTAAAAATTACTATTTTTTAAAAACAATTCTTACATAATAAATATGGAGATATAATTCTTACATTATATCTCTAACCATCACTATTGTTTCTAAAACATTTTTGGTTTCTTAACTATAACTTAAAATTAAAAATTGTTCAAATTAAAAATTTTCAAATTTTTTTTTTAATAACACAGATTTGGTTCCACATATTTTATTTCCAACATATAATTATAAACATTAAACCTAATCATTTAACTCGGTTACCATTGCTACTTCAACCGCAGACTTTCTTTTTAATTTCTTAAATAATTTTCAGCTACTATAAAAACTCTTTAAAGGGTATTCGAGGGATTCCAACTAAGAAAATATAGAAATTTTTCGTTTCCTTAGAAACTTTAGAGAATCCTCAAAACAGCTAATAAATATAAATATTTCAAGCTTTTAAATGAACGCATTTTAAAAATCAGAAATAAAATATATTAATATTAAGTTTGAATTTAATATTAAAACTTTAATAACTTTTAGAAAAGGCATTCCATGTTAGACTACAAAAATAGAACTATATAGTTAAGAAGGAAACTAATAAGAACAATTTCCTTAAATAAATGAAATAACTTCTGCTGAAAGAAAACGATAACGGTTGAAATTCCGAACATTCTTGTTACATTTCTGCAACCCCAAGAGAACTGCCAATTATGAGATAAATATTTTCATCTTCAATTAAGTCGATCTTAATGCTATCTTCCGTTATCGCAAAAATGCAAAAAAGAATATTTTTTGGATAATTGGAAATAAGCGAAAATTAGCCAACATCATGATTTATTCTTAATTACAATTTTTTACATACTTATAATCTTTTCCATATAGATTTATAATTTTTTCTATCTGAGCCGTGAAGACTCAGGGAATAGAGTATTCGCCTTCCAATGTGGTGAATCGAGTTCGAATCCCAGCGACGGCTGGTCGATATAAATTCCGCATCAGGCTTACACCGACCACAGCGCTGACGTAAAATATCCTTAGTGGTAGATGAATCATGAGTTAGAGTTCCCTGGCCGTCAGGCTAACCGTAAGAGGTTTTCTGCTCCATATAACGCAAATCAAAAAGTACTCCACGAAGGAACTATTATTATGGCCTATCATATGGTTATGAACTATCATTATGACCATATTGTATGAAACACCGATAACTTTTTCGGGCTAATAATAAAATGCTCAAAATGCGGCTTCCTTCGAGAAAAAGTTATCCGTCATTGAAATTGAAGGTCACCCCCTTGAACCATTCAGTTTGAGTCCTAGAACGTAAAGATCCAATAATCATTAGATCAAAAGTTATTCTGTTTGGCAGTCCTGAGGACATGCACAAACGGTTAAAGCCAGAATTTTGCAAGCAATTTATAAAAAGCGTAGCAAATCCCCATTACTTTTTGGTGTCGACCCCGCAGTTATACAATCGTCCAAAAAGTACGAGGGGCCCCCTATTATAAACTGTTAACAAAAGAGGGTGGCCGGGATAGCCTGGTTGGCAAACAGCTAGACTCACGGAAGTGAGAACGGGAGTTCGAATCAAGTTGTCTGAAAACTCCTCGTGTAGTAAATAAAGTCTGGTGCACGTGAAATCTGTAGGTTAACAAAGTCCTCCACGTTCCCAAAACAAATTATGCCTCTGGGGATACTGAACTGGAGATTGATCGTTCTCTGGTTCAGGTCAAAATTACGATCTGTGGATGAACAAATGGATATAGGAATGGGCCCTATAAACGGGTGTGACGTATGAGTGTGGCAAAAGTCAAATTTTTGGCCACAGATGGTGCCACTGAAAAACAAGAACAATCGCACTCCTTGCCTTAATGACTCTACGACAACGACAACGAAAGAGGGTATAGAACTTGTATTATTTCTTCATGGCAAGATATAGTTTAACTAAAATTATAGTTTTGTCTCAAGTGTAACGACAATTAAACTGCGAAATTTTTTTTCCGTTGGCAAGAGAGTTTCAAAAATTACTATTAAGAATAGATTTTTATCTAATTATGCACTGTAATAAATTTGGTGTACAGTAGCAGATAACAATATTGGTGGTGAGGTTAACTAAAATTTGTACAGCGAGTGTGGTAAATTTTTCCTCCACATTTTTAACACTATAGTTTTTCTTAATTCATTTTTTTCCCATTTTTGTGTGTGTTTGTTTTTTAACGACATATTTTCATGCATATTAGAATTAATTCAATAATTTCCTTGCAAAAAAAACATTTCATTTTTATAAACAACAAGCACATTATTAATAATATTATCACACTGATTATTTCAAAAGATAATTATTTTGTCGATTTTATATAATTTTTTACACGATAACTAAAGTTTGGCACTTAAAAATCTATGTGTAACAGTTGTACATTTAAGAATATACAAATTTTATATTTTTGGTACAAATACATTTTTAAGTACTGAACTGTATTCATCAAGTAGAAATTAAATAAAAAAATAACAATAGTATGAACTGTATTCATCAAGTAAAAATTAAATAAAAAAAATAACAATAGTGTGAAAGAATTAATGCGAATATACTAATAAAATGTGCTAGTTTTTTGGCAAGAAATATTTTTGCAATGAATTTATTCAGTGCATTTTTGTGGCGAAACTACCACGAAGATTATTAAATACCGATTCCCTAGTAAATAAGTCATGTTAACATGATTCTTTCTTGAGGTACCTTTTGATAGATGGTTAGCATAGTCGATAAACTCTCCCCTTATTGGTGACCCGGACTCGCCAACATTGATGGACGGTAAAAAATTGAGCAGTTGATTTGCTGACAAAAAGTGCTTAAATTTACGGTGAAATAAATACCATTCTCCCGGTAATAAATAAATAAATAAAGTAGAAATAAAAATATAATGAGCGAAAGAACAAAATAAAGATTAACAGCCTTAATCAACTTGTGGCATTCGTTCATCGAATCCTTTCACAGATAAAATTCTGGGGGGGGGGAAGTAATGTGACGTAACTACGACTCATATTGTTAAATACCGATTCCCTAGTATAAATAACACGTTAACGTGATTCTACTTTTTGATAGATCAAGGTTGACATAGTCGATAAACTCTCCCCTTATTCTAATGCGCATAAAAGTACGTGCTGTCAGCAAAAACAAAACATTTAATAAAGAATAAATTGAAAAACATAAAAGTTTAAATTAAAAAAACTGCACTATAGCAGTAAAACTACAACAGAAATATAATTAAATAATGCGACTCCAGTAAATAATTTTAGTTTATTAACACCGCAAACGGTGGCACTAACTTCACACCAATTTTTTGCACAGATCTTGATTAGATGAAGCAACAGAAAAGCTATATGAGTTCATTCATTTAAAGTAAACATAATAAGACGGATTAGACTTTTTTCCTTACTCCTACTACTATAATAGAAAAAAAAAGAAAGGATATATAATCATTCCGTCATGCTGCCTACACTTGTGGATGTCACTATCCATCACATGGCATAATTAATATTAACAACGTATATAATCGGGTTGAATTACTAGCTAACGATTAAAACAAGCTCCAGTGACTCTAATTAACCATTCCACAGAGAAACTTCATCCAATCATTAACCATTCCTAATCCATTATATCCTTCAGTCCTTAAGTGCGGTCCTCCAAAGAACATTGTATTAAGTTACCATGGATCGGGGGTGGGAATCCTGGGAAAACTTAGGTGATGGATTGACCATGGCTTGAACTAGAGAACAAAAATCATGAGCCTCTTAACGATTTCCTTTAATTGTGTGGAGTTTTCTTTCGACCCAAAAAAAAAAAAGAACAACTCACTTAAAGGAAAAGTACTTCTCGAGTTATTTCTTTTTCTGATGGCATTGTTTCTGCTCCAGAAAATGCGAGTGAGTGGGATTGTTGAGCTTGGACGGTGAAAGATGTCTACTTTTTTCTTTTTTAAGTTGTTTTGATCCTATTTTTTTTTAACTCATGTTTAGGTTTCCTTTTAGAAATAAGATGCTCAAATATGGGGTTTTGCCTGAACATGGTTAAGTGCTGTCTTTCAGACGGCGGAATGGGCGTGATGTGACCAGCAAAGCACTTTATGTATCGGCTGATAAAACGGATCATTTCCCTTTTTTTTTTTCAGGCAACATTTTTGAAGAGAATGTTGGCAGATATTTCTTTGCCGTTTTCTAATATACAGAATAATAGAATGATTTAAGATATAAATAAAAGATTCTAACGTTGCTAATCTTAATTGTTCAACATAATTAGCGCTATAAAACTGGTTAAATTTGCTAATTTTTCATAACATTTTTAAGTACTCAGCCAAGTTGTTAAATTAAACAATGGATACCTAGTATTCTGTACAGCTTGTCGAATGACAATAAATCAATTACCTAAAGTACCTGAATTAAAAATAAGCAGTCGACAATTGTCTCTATAATTGTTTTGTTCTGTTTGTTACAGTGCCCACAAATCAGCTTGTGGGGAATAGTAGCTTTCGACCATGTCAACCTTCATCTATGAAAATGTACCCCACCATAATATCGAGTTAACTTGTCTTATATACTAGTGAATTATAGTTGTAATTTTGTAGTGGTAGATACGCTACAAGTTGATTGATTTATGAGTTTCCTGGATCAAGCAATATAGGACCAATTGTCTCTTCGATTGTGTCGAACAGTTTATCAGAGAGCCCAAAAATTAAATATCAATAAAATTCCTGAATTAAACAAAACAGGCGACAACTGCCGCTTTTATTTTTTCATCAAGTTAGTTAGAGTGCCCAAAAAACAATTGGTTTCTAAAATACTTGAGTTAAACGACACAGATGGTAATAGCTTATGGTTTAATGCAGTCTGTCAGAGACCCCAGAAATTGATTGCCCTGAAAAGTGCTTTATTTAAACAAAGATATTTATCTTTTTTGTTGTTTCGTACAGTTTATATAACTAATTGTTCTTTAACTTTTCCGAATAAAACAATAGAGATGACAATTGCCTGACATATATGGTTTGATATTATTTAATAGATGTCCCACAATTAATTGTCCGGTTAAGATTCCAAATTAAACAAAACAGACGGCAATTGTTTTTTCCGATAGCTTAAAAAATTACTGTCCTTTAATGTCCCTAAATTGAACAATAAAGACAACAATTGTCTCTTTCATCTTTCGTACAGTTTTTCAGATAGCTAGAAAATTGATATCTCTAAAGAGTTTCGTAATTGAACAATAGAACTCTTTATCCCTTTAGTTCTTTTGTATGGTTTGAGATACGTAAAATTGACCTATTAGTAAAGTTTCTGAAATAAACAATTAAAAGAATATTTTTTAATGTTATTTTTAAAAGCAGCCGACCAAAAATCAAATTTCATTAAAACTTAACAGTCTTACATTACTGACAAACTAATGGTTCTGATATTTGTACAGGATTTGGACGTAGATATTAACATTTCGGTATATGACTATTATTACGATGACTCTGGCAACAAAAAATAACGTTCAGCTTAATTAATATTACATTTAAAATACAAATATCCAAAATAGAAGAAAAATTATTTTATCTTTGTTACGTTATTTTATTTATTTATTTTTTTTAAAAAAATCGAAGTACCTGTTGCTTTAAGTTTCTGGTTTTTTTTCCCTGAAATTTTTCTGAGCTATTAACCACTGTAAAAATAAAATCTGAACAAAAAATGGACAGCTTAAAAAACCTCGAGGTATATAACAGCCAATGCCCGCACAAAGTATACCAGTTACTTCTCCATTATAGTAACTATCCAAGAAGGTACAACGACTTGCAATGGATTAACGAAAATTCAGCCAATGAAAGTCAGCGCTTAAGGCTAACGGGATTACGTTCCCAGAAGTAATAGGTTTAACGGGACAACTTCGGCTAAAAGCATTTTAATCTTCCTGGAGGGGGGATATTTACGCTCCACCCCCCAGGAGAACAGCAAAAAGTAATTCTTTAATAAGAATAGGATAGGGGCTTAAAACAATGGGCCTGTTTAGACATGAATTGTAAGTTGGGAGGTGGATGGAAGAGGATTGGAATGGACGATAATTTGATGATGGACCTGTTGCTGCGAGATTAGTTTCGGTAATGAAATTCCTACTCCCCCTAAATTTCCATTTGCATTATTTGGGAGGAGTTATTAAAGAGCAGCATTGGCATTACTTCTAGAAGAGGGATTTTTTTTTCTTTTTAGAAACATACTAAATGGACGTAATACTATTTAAAGAATTAAAGGATGTAAGTATATGATTGCAAATTAAATGTTTATTTTAAGTTATCATTAGAGGTCATAAACAACATATTTCGTATAATTTATATATATACATAATTTATATATTACATATAAATTAATTTAATCATAATTTATATCGCATAATTTATATCGCATTATTTATAATTTATATATTTCGCATAACTGAAATTTAGAAAAAGTTTAAATATAGATGCATATAAATTCGCTTTTTAACTTAGTTCACTTCCTTGATTAATCTAATGATTGTGTAGGACCGGATATTCAATCAACTTTGTTAAATGAATAATTAATAAATAATGGTGAAGAATATTCCATGAATATCGTTAATAATTATTTAATAAACAATGTATATGAATGTTCAATAAACATTGTTTACATTTATTATAAGCAATGTTTGATCAAATTGATTACAACACTATTATAAGCAATGTTTGATCAAATTGATTACAACACAGCAAATGGACTGTTCATGTTCGGTATAAGAAATATAACTAGATTAACGAAAAGTTAGGTACGAGATCAATTTAAAACGAAACCGCTTAAATATTAATAAAACAAATCTATAATTAACACGTGTATTGTTAATTTTTATTATTATTATCATTTAATATTTTTTTTTTTTGCTTCACCTTGCTAAAACGAAAAATTTTCACAATTCTTTTTTTTTTTAAACTAATTTATTTATATTATTGTTTACTATATGTTTTATACCATGGGTTCTATATGTTGAATTAATGAATTTTAAGCAAGAAAAAACGTAAAAGACATTTTTTTAAATAATATATGCTACAAAGTTAAGTTACAATACAAAAAGCAATTCTGTTAAGTTTATGTTGCAAAATAACTAAATCGGGCGGAATATCTTCTAAGACAAGGGACATTTATAACAGATACGTTTATCGTCTAAATTTCCTGGATAAACCAATTCACCATTTTCTTTTTTTATTCGATGAATTGTAATAAATTCCACTCTCTACTAAGAACATTTTCATTCTTTTGCCTCTGTTTAGTTGTTACACTGTATGATCTGAAACACAAAGCTTTATTTCCACAATTACATAATTCATTGATAGAAATGTAGACTCTTTAAATTTGTTTCCTTTCACATAAAGCTGCGCTAATATACATAAAAATAGGATTTAAACTAAAACATAAAGTTAAAAAAAAAATTATGTAAACATAGATCAATTTGGACTAATTTTTTTTAAATTATTAAGTTTTTTATCAACAATCAATCAACAGTCACAACAATATCAACAATCACATAGTCACTTTGGTGAATGTCCGAGTTATTTGTTATATCCGATTTGATATTAATTTATTTGTTGATATAATTATATATATTCGATAATTTAATGTTTGCTGAGAATAGATTAGGAGAAACATCCGTGCTCGGAGTACCTGTTAAATGCATACTGGGCAGTGGCACTCGACCTTTAAAAAACATTGATGTAGTTGTAGGGCATACCGGGCAGTGACACTGAACCTTAAAAAACATTGATGTAGGGCATATCGAGCAAATGTATACCGGGAAGTGGCGCTTAACTAGATCTAATACATATTTCGGACAGTTAAAAAAGCGTCTATGTGATTGTTAATATCCACCGGTGAAAGTCGACAACCACCAATTTCGGTCATTCACAGTAACATATGTCTATCATAAACACTCTATCCATTTAAGTAAAACTAAGCAATATATCAAACATATTAAATGATGCACGACGTATCCCTATGATTCGAGCTATGGTACATTAAGTTTCATACCCTATCAACGACCAAGCATGGCCCTATATTGAGAGATAACAGAACATTCAAATTTCGTATGAGATTGACAAAACCAAGTTATAGCAAAAACATAAATAAATATGAATAAATTTATTACTGAATTTTACGAATTTATCTAATGAAGTCTACATAAATTAAAACTATTTAGGGTCAATCAACAATAAAAAAATGTAGGAAATAAATTTTAAAAAAAACATGCGTTGTTTGTTGGAAATATAAAAAAATGGACCTAAGGGAAATTTGAATTCAAGCATATGAAACTATGGATATATATAGTTTTGCCTCAAGGCTGTGCCTTAATAGAAAACAAAATTCGAGGCATGGTTGTGATGAGGCATAAAATGAATGTTTCGCGGATAAAAATAAAGAAAACGTTTTTGTGTTCAAGTTAATGATCCATTAAATTGTTAAAAGCTAAAAGGCAGCTTAAAAATTGCAAAATAATGTTTAATGTTGGTAATGTCTATATTGCATGATACGAATATGAGCTTTGTCAAATGTACCAAATATGAGAGAAGGAATTTTTCTTGTTCATTCAGTAAAATAAAATGAAAAATTATTCTTAAAAAAATTTTTAAGTTTTAGTCTATTGTCTTTGTTTGTGTTTCAATTTAGCTAATTTTAAAATAGTTATATTTTTTAAATTTGTTATAAAGTAGGCGAGCTCCAGAAAGCTAACATCCTAGATGATGAAAGAAGAGATCGCAAGTTCTTGTCCCAAATTCAATTCCTCAAAATCGAAAAGTCTTCAAAAGCTTGACGCAGATGGGACACTGGTGTCCCTTTTATATATATCTTATCTGACTCTCTAATTATAAGCAAAAATGTATTTTTGTATTTTTTAATTATAAGAATCAGTCAAATAGTTACTAAAAATTTGTTAGATTATCATAATTATATTTGTACAAAAATCCAAAAAAAAGTATATTGGAAAAAATAAATTGTTCATTCATATATTGAAAAATTTATCAATAATTAATTTTGCAAATCAAAGAAATTTCAATGACAAATAACTGTTTCTTTTAAATCTAAATAACTGCAAATAAAAACACATTTGAAAAATTATTGTTTTGGGAAAAATTATTGTTTGTTTCATGCTGTATTTCATAACCATAAATTATTAAAGTCCTAAATTCAACATTTTTCATTTATTCAGACATAAATAAATACAAAATAATAAAAAAAAAATATGAAAAAAAATGTTTAATAAAATTCTGCGTCAAAGGGTTAATTGAAGACTAAAAAAACTTCATTATCAGAAAGAAATAATATTTTTTGATAAACCTAAATATCAATATATACTGTTATTATTATTCGAACAATAACTCAAAAAACGTTCACAAAAAAAAACTGTAGTCTTTATTTTTCAAAAATACATAAATAAAATTCTAATTGCAGCAAATTATCACTACACTTTAATAAAAAAGCAAATGTGAACAAAACACAACTCTAAATTAACCCTATAAATATTCTAACATCGTAGCCGGGGCAACCGACAATAGTTATGTATAATTCTAAAACAAATCGGAAGCAATTGCATCAATTATAAAGGGTAAAGATATGATTTCACGCACGTTCCAATTACGCTGAAGATTTTTCACCAAAAAAATAACCAAATATGGCGAACTAGTAGATGAAATGACACACACTTTAGAATCCATACTCATATATGCGATCAGAATTATTTTCAAAAGAGCGGTGAATTTCAGCACGTAAAGTAAATGTTTTCTTATTTTCATTTTTGGGGTATCCATGGTAAAGGTTTTAATAAACAGCCTCAGAAAATAAACGATAGCAAGGATTAGTTTCGGCTAGCTCGAAACTGAGTCACGAAAACTGCGGTACTTTAGCATAAACAAACAGAAATCTTAATTGCGGATGAGTTATGCCTGATATTTGACTTTTAAATGAAATATTTTGACTTTAATGTCGTGTTTTGTGGGAAAAGTGACTAGCCGTAGTTTCGAATTTAATCGCTTTAGGGTTTTTTTACGCATTGTTTTTTTATATTTTGTTTAATTTATTTTTAAGCACCATTTTTCAATACAAATTAAGCTGTAATAAATTGCGATAAAAAAGTACCGGTACTCTGAATGCATCATCTGTAAAATCCATTTTTACCGTAAAAAATTATGTTGTACAGGGGTCCGTCCAGGCCAAATTTACTATAGTTTAGCAGTACCTTCACAAAATCAATTTTAGGAAAAACGGTAGTTTCACAAAATACTTTTTCTTAAAATTTTATTTTTGTATCCCATAAGAAACGATAAATCCATATTTTTGTGTTGATTTTTTAACATAATTTTTAATTTTCACAAATTATGTCTAAATTTTCACAAAATAGGTACCTCTCAGGAAAAACTAGCCAGACCTCTGCTGTAATATTTTTTTTATTGTAATATTTTTGGTAATTACTGTAAAAATTACAGTAAATCAGATTTTTTGTTCCGTAACATTATCAGATAAAAGCGGATTTTATGGTAAAAAGCCCTGAAGTGAAGGTTTTTTTTACTCGAATTTGATCCGGAATTTTTTATAGTGTGGATTATATTTAAATTGTAAAGTGAAAATAAAATAACGCATATAAAAGAGCTTTAACCTTATGTTTAATTACTTAAAAATTAAATAGAGTTTGTCAAAAAAGTAAATAAAAAACTTTTTGAAATTTTGGAGTCAGTAAATAGCTTCAAAATTTGCAGCAAACCTAACATGGCGTTACGTTGGTCCATATTATAGAAGTTCTCAAACTAGATAACAATACTGTGGTTCACACCATAACAATAAATAAATTGAACAAATTAAAATAAATAAAGTAGTAAAATCAAATCATTAAAATTATAACAACGATTGATAAAAAAATATGACAATGAGCTTACACCAAAGTTTCGTTAAATTGATAACTAGGGCAGAAACAAGAAAGTTTTAAACGTATAATTCAAATAATTTCAAGAAATTGCAGTTTATTTTTTTTAAATGTTACATCAAAATTTATTCATGCTAAAAAATTATTCTTATTTAAAGCAATAACATGCTTGTATCGAGGTTTTAATAGAACTAGCAAAAACAATTTAATTTAAGGAATTTAAATTTCGGTAAATAAATGAAAAAATTTAGTTAAATAAAACAGAAGTTGCATTTTCAAATCGCTTAGAAGGTTGATATTTGAGTGACACATTATTTTCATGTAGTGACACATGATTACCAAGTAGTGACACATGATTTTCATGTGCGTGATAAAATGTTTTGTTGCATGTTTTATATGAGCAATTATTTTAAATAATTTATAAATTTGAAAAATATAAAATTTAAAAAATATTTGTAAAAATGTATAAATATTTTTACATAAAATATAAAAAAAATATTTACTATTCTTTACATATTGAAATGATTAGGCTAAAAAAAACCTTTGGTTTAAATAAAGCTACAAGTAAATTTTAAAGGGCGACATATACTATTAGAAAGCCCAGATGTGCAAATTTACAGCCGCGCCAATATCACCATCAAGCCCGAACAAGGTCGTTAAAGAACAGAAACAATCCAGCCCAAAGGAAGAGCCATTAAGTTTTAGAACGACTCCTTTATCAGAAAACAACTCCAGTATAGAGTGTAAGCATCATGCCATTGTCCGGTTGCGTCCGGCACTGTACGTTCGGGAGCATCTAAATGATCCGGCAAGGGCCCATTCTACTACCTTATCGTATCACCGGCAGACAACATTAGTTGACCGCTGACGAGTAGTTGTTGCAGACACAATGTTGTTTGCCGGATAGCTCGAGGCTAGGACATCAGTGCGACATGGATGATATGCTTCTCTGTCCGGCCAAGTTAGAGAGATTAGAGGGTGTAGAAGGGTGGGTTAAGATGAAAGGAATGATTCCAAGCAAAGTTTGTTCATAAAATCAATGGCTAAAATAAGGAGTTAAAACGAAAAGTTTCATAGCATCAATTTCATGGTGGGATAAATAGAATGCGTTTTAAAGACGAACGGAACTGCCATAGAAAGCTACTAAATCTTCATTTGTAGAAATATACATATCAGGGTTGGAGTTTTTGCCAGGACAGTGGCAAAAACCTGGTAAAAACCGGCAAAAACTGGTAAAAACCGGCAAAAACCAAATTATCTAAATTGCTGATTAAATATTATTACAAAATGCTAGAAACAAATTTAAATCAATCATAAGGAATAATAATTTTGATACATTACATGAAAAAATTATTTTTAACATATTAATAATTAATATAAGGGTAATAATTTTTAAAAGATTGAAAGTTTTTGACCTCTTTTCATTTTAGAATCCTTAAGTAAATGCTTTTTTACAAATAAATAAATATTATTTGTATAATATTATTATTTTTATTTATTATAAAAAATTATTATTTGTACAATAATTAACTACACATGTTGATAGATATTTTATGCTTTAAATTTAATTTAAAATAAGTTCATTTCACTGGAAAAAAGAGAATAATCACAAATTTTCCAATCAATAATGTTTTAAACTACTAAAATGATATATTATTACATTATGATTTAATTATGGAATAATAATTTTGTTAATTTTTGTAATTATTTATATTTATAGTATATATTTCAATTTTAGGAATAATTTTGCATCAAAAATGTGTTTTTGTCCTCTCATCTTGGAAAATATAGGTTTTTGCCACATTTTGCCAATTAGCTTGGCAAAAACCTGTTTTTGCCAGGACGGTTTTTACCGGTATTTACCATGGTTTTTTCCACCTGCGGCAAAATCTTGCCAACCCTGATACATATTAATGCAGCTTATGAAATTAGTCAGTTTACTTCATGCAATACTGTTTTTTTTTCGTGATCATTTCATATCAATTAATTTGGCATATATGAATATTGAAATTTTAACTACTACTCTCTACTTAACTACTACTTAGCTACTTTCACCTGAGCTTAAAAAAAATAAATAAATAAAATCTATATGATGCTTAACAAATTTTGCTCAATAGTCTTACTCATATAAATGATTAATAAATGAAATGGTAATAATAATTACACTTCATTATAATTACAAATTAATTACACTTAACTATAATTAAAAAATAATTACAAATTTAAATCATTTTCTAATTGATTCAGTAAAATGAATCGAACATTTAGAGGTTAGATTTAAAGGCCAAATATATTAATGGTTTCTGTACTGTATTTTATCTAAAAAGTAAAAAAAAAAAAAAAAAAAAACTTCGGTTTACCGAAGTTACAGTCCTTTAAAATTCGCAGCGAGTTTTACTAAAAAAAACTTTATTAGGCTCTTATCAATTTTTAATTACACAAATAGAAGAGTTAATTATAATAATAAACAAATTTTACTCAACTTTAATTTTAAATTATTAAAATGTCAATCTATTAATATTAATAAAATGTAAATAGCTTTATATATCATAAATTTCAAAACTTCTCTTTCCAACTCAATAAATTGTATGCAATAATTAAAAGAACTATTTAAAAACAAGCAAACGAACCTAATTATACTAAGTAGAATACCACATATTTAAAAGTATAATTCTTAAATCAGTAATTTAATATTTCATTGTTAGACAGATAGCGAAATATATGTGAATAATTAAACTGTTTCGTCAAACTAAAATGTCAAGAAATCTACATCATTTCCTATTTAAAAATAATTAAAAAAAATTACCTGCTCTGCCTTCAGCAATACTGCTAATTAATTATTTCCTCGTGCGGAATTCCAGAGAATTTGAAAATTTAAAAGAATTTCGAAATTTCACTAATTAGATATTCAGGTGTATTAATTTTACACGTCAAACTAAGTGGAATTATTCAATGCATTAAATTTTCGAATGGCAAAGAATTTAAAATTCGGCACGTTAATAACTCACGTGTATGATTAATTTTAATTATTATATTTGTAAGACTGACTTTAGAAGCCAGTTTTGACAGTTCCGCTAAATAATAAGTAGATATTGGCATTAGTCAATGCTGTAATAATTGAGTTTTCAGATAGGTGGTTAAGATGTAAATCATTCCCTTTTGTTATCAAATTTATTAAATATTATTAAACAAATAAGAAATTTAATAAATGCATTTCTCGACAAATAAGTTAAATTAACGAACAGCTTTCGTATTCCGTTTAGTTTAATTAAAGAAAAAAAAAATTTGACTTGGTCAACATATGAGGCAAAACCACTCTATACTGTCATCTTAGATCAGGGGTTTCCAACTTACATGAGGCCCGGGGCCACAATTAAAAACACCAGTCAAATAGCGGGCCGCAACTTTATCAAAATTTTATATGGGACACTTTTTTGTTTGAAAGAACATTAAATATTACTGTCAGATTTTTATCAAGTTGAACAAAACAAAAGTATTGAATTACAAATTAAAATAAGAAGTAGATTTTAAAAAAATATTTAATTGCATATTAAAAAATTCTGGCAACAATAACTTTAATGTGCACTTATGTATTAAACAATTAATGTGCAACATATATCAAATTGTTAAGATATAAAACTTAAAAGTATTTAAAACCCACATAAATTTTTTACGAAAATTGTCCGCAAAAAAATGACAACTAATATATTTCAGTTCACGGGCCACAAAAAAAGGATTCGCGGGCCGCCAGTTGGTAACCACTGTCTTAGATCATAGCTTTAGCAACACTGTTTCGAAAAAATCGATTATTTTCTTCAAAAAAATTATACTTTTTTCTTCATCAACCCATGCGTTTTCTTACACATTACTAATAACTATTAGTAGACGTGCTATACATTTTAATGCGGAAAAGTTGTATGATTGATAAACAGTTGCACAATAGCTGTAACTTTCTGCACTGATTTGCACTAAGTCTGCGCTGGGGAAAAAGTATAGTCTAAATTACAAGAATATGGTAAAATGTATCGTGTTTCCGGTTTTAAGGTGGTTTTAAGGTAACACAAGAAGGCCAGATAGTTTTTACTGAAGCGCTTTGGTAATGTTTTTGCTTAAATAAACAATTAAATATGGTTTTATAATATGTGATAAAATTTGGAAAATGTAGTAAAAATTGGTAATTTAATCATGATACGCTAAGGTATGACAGGACAATCATTTATTCAGTTAAATATACTTTTCAGATTTGTATTATTTACTTAATGTGTGATAACAAAAATCATAATTTTGAACATCAGAATTTCCGGTAAATCGTGACCAAACATGAAAGTAAACTTTCAAAATAAATAATTCAAATACCGTAAATTTTGGTTGTATTAACCAGAATAATATTTCTTCACCATAAATATCATTACCATATAGTGCAGTTTTACCAGAATTTTTTTCCCGTATACATTAATATAAAAAGTTAGCAAACGACAGTTTTTTCAAGTCATATGACCGCTTTTTAACGATGGATTACTCTGATAAAAATGTGCTTTATTAATTTTACAAATTTACCTAAAACCTAAAATTAAAAAATTATTTTTTTTTAATATACATGGATAATTAATTGTTAAATTATATTATTTCTAGCACTGGTATTCCAATTATATTATTCGACCAATATTATTCTACCATAATTTCTTTATCAGTAACAAAAGTTTTCAATGCTAATAACTAATGCAACCGTTAATAAACCACAAATGTAGACAAATTGTTGAATGTTGTCATTGTTTATGGGTTAAATCTTCTCATAAACAAGGCGTTTGTTTTACCATTTTTTTGAGAAATAGATACAGCAAACGGATTCTGACGACACCTTACCCTAATTTATCTATCATGCGCTGTTGATGGTTTATTTTTTATGGTTTATTGTTAAAATCGTATGGCAATAAATTTGAAATTTTCTAAACCAAACAAGCTGAATTGGATAGAGTAATTGTCCGAATTGCAGTTGAATATAAAACGCTGCAACGAGTTTTGAATTCTGTAAATAGGGAGAGACGAATAGGAATTTTACGAATTAAAAGCAACAAAATTTTAAAATGTATTGAACCAAACTGTATTTTCAATGAAATTTGAATATATCTTATGTCAAACAGAAAAAAAAACATTTTCTAATTTGATACAAAAACAAATGTACAAACTGTTTTCATGTGTAACAATAAAACTGCTGCAGGGTCTGTTTTCTTCAAATGTTTTGTATTTAAAAACTTTTCAGATATTTCGTAGAAACGTCAGTAAAAACATATGAGAAAAGAAAACGCGTTACACTAGACTAGTTTCTAACAGTAACAAAGGATTCGTGTTTATGGTTCATAAAAAGCAATGAAACCACACAAACATATAACTCGTTGAAAAGCACTATGGTTCGTTAATGCTTTAAATCTCCTCAAAAACAGGACGCTTTTTCACCGTTTTCAGTGAAATAGATAAGACATGATCTGAATTTGCACTCCAGCAAACAAATGGAATCCAACAATGACAGCAACACTTTTCTCTAAACTATCTATCGTGCGCTGGTGGTCTGCACATTTGCATATAAAAAGTGTTCTTTGCGTGATTGCACAGTTTCCCCGCACTTAAGTGGGGGGACACCTGATATTTATTGTCGTTGTCTTGACACTTTTAACTCATTATGCTTTTATTGCGAAAGTAATGATGATAATAATTATTTCTAGTCATGCAAATGCTGGTATTGTAATGCATGACTCATAAACTAAAAAAAGCAATAAAATAATTTCGGAATATCTTAAACTCAATATCATCTGTAATATTTTTTTTCAATGACCACCTGGAGAATGACCTTTCGTCTTACTAGCATCTGAAGGGCAGATGTATTGGCTACTCTTTCAGAGGCATCATATTAGGTGACCTAACGTAGCTTCTACAGATAGTACAGAGAGTGAAAGAACATCCATGCCTCGCTCAGGATTCGAACCTACAACCTTTCTAATGCAAGGCCAGTTCCCTAACCCTTACATAGGCTGGTCAGCTCATCTGCAATAATGAAATGAAGAGTTTCTCTATACGTCTTCCTCTCTTATAACTCCAGAATCGCTGTGCTAGAGTACTGAAACTTGGACAGTGAATCAAAGGGACAATTTTAGCCCCGATCCAAAAAATCGTTCAAAACTTTCAGTCACATTGTTCTTGAGAGGCATTTAAAAAATTTATTTTTTTCATTAGCTTTGAACTCATCATTCATGTAAATTAAATTGCAGGCGATTCTGTCTTTTTTTCCAAAGATTTTAATGATAATATAAGTGATATATAATATCAGTTCTTAAGGTTGGATTCTGCTAGGTCTGATTTAATTCAAATAAAAATTATAAGTTTTGCGAAATAATGAGAGAAGATAATGTATGTAAACTTTTATTTAATGATCGAAAATGACTAAAAAATAGAAAAAAAAATAGTGAATTTAAGTGTTGTCTAACTTTTAAATCACAACTTTCCATTAACTGTATTTTACATACGTGCAAAATAATATTTAACAAATATTTTTCATTTATATCAATTTAGCTTTATATTCAGTTATAGACAAGAAGAATCTTTTATAATTTAATAAATATGTAGTTTTTTATATAAATATTGAATTCTTCTAAGAAAAATTTTAGTTTAGAACAAATTTTAAAAAAAATTAAATACAACAAAAATCTGATTTTTTTTTAAAACAATAATTTTTTTCACACATTAGTTAGGGACACAATTTTCCTCAGAAATTTTATATTTTTATTCCAGTAAATAAAAATTAAAAGAAAGAAAGAAATAAGAAAATCTGAAGATATATGTAGTTTATTCTTTAGAATTTACATTTTTAAATACAGAAAATCTTAGGTATTTGAAACATAATTTTATTTAAATTTATATTTGAAACATGATTTTCCTCAGATTTTCTGAGGAAAATAAAATTAAAAAAATATGAAAATAGCTATGTTCCAAATACTATTTAGATTTTTGCAGATTTTTTGAAAGACTATTTTTGCCAAAATCAATAATTATTAAATGAATAGCCTGTATAATCTATTTTTAAATAAATGTTAATGTTACGTTTAAATAATGCAGTTACTTCATAACAATGAGTCCATAACAACATTTTTCATAAAATAACATGTTCATACAAAACAAAATAAAAAAAAGGTAGGGTAGGAGACATTTTTAAAAAATATTCGGACATTAAAAGAAATATTAAAAAAATTAAATAAGAAAATGGTTTCAATTTCCTTGCTGAACGTATATATAAATATGCTACAACGTATGTAAACTGTACTATTGTATTTGTAATATGAATTATAATTAAAAAAAAACAAGATATATTTGGTTCTCTTTAAATGCAACAATATTACAATACATTTGATATTTAGCCTTACTTTAAAAATTATATATATTTTTCTTTAAATTTAACAAACATAAAAAGCAGCAAT
This sequence comes from Parasteatoda tepidariorum, assembly GCF_982258835.1. Classification (NCBI taxonomy): domain Eukaryota; kingdom Metazoa; phylum Arthropoda; class Arachnida; order Araneae; family Theridiidae; genus Parasteatoda; species Parasteatoda tepidariorum. The sequence continues at coordinate 35,961,823 of NC_141755.1, forward strand.
ATATAAGCTATTTATATTTGTGTAATGTAGATTAAAAATAGTATCGCATTTTAAAAATATCTAAAACACTAATAACTCAAAACAGGCTATTGACTATGCATAATTTTTAAAAACTTGTTAATAAACTAAGAAAATAAAAATTTGAGTTTTTATTAACACTCAAGAACTAGTTGAAACTAGCTGAAACTGAAAAACGTTTCTCAGCAAAAGATTAACTTTAATAGTTAAAAGTTTAACCATTTTATACAATTTTTCGGAAATAAATGATCAATTACTTTCCTGAGAGTTACGATAAACATTTTTAATATAATAGATGAGGAAAATTTATTTATATTAATACCTTCATCACTTAAATGTTATGAAAAAAATGAACTTGTTTGGAGTTAAGATAAAATAGCGGGAGAATATATCATAACTTCAAAATAAATTGTGAAAGTTATCTTTCAAATCAAATGGAATTTATCTTTGTGATAACATATTCATAACATGAATTTATTTTTCATTTACAGAATAAAATACCTTTCAATTTAAAATTTAATATAAATTTTAATTATTTTACAACGTAAAATCTGCATATAAATAATAAAAGTTTGAGTAAATAACATATTTCTGTGATTATTTACAGATAATATAAACAAGCATTTAGAATATAAGTATAATTCCTGTATATATTTCAGAAATTCAATGTTTGAATTTAATCACAATTAATGGTTTTGGAAATAGTTTTTACAAACAAATGTCTAGCTGCAAATCACTTATTACAATTTAAAAAAATTTAGGATTAAACGTTTTAAATATGAAATAAATATCTAACTATTATAAAATTGGAATTCTCTAAAAGATATTTAGCTCAAAAAAAAATTTTTTTTTCTTTTAAAAACAAAAAGAAAATATTTATAGTATTAGGAAATATATATAAAATTACTCGTTTAAAACGTTTGAGTAAAAAGTTATGTATTCAATTGAAGCTTTAAACAATTTTCTAAGAAGGATATTAGACATTTAAAAATATAATTTATTGAGAGATATCAATAAATTAAGTAATTATATAAACAAAGATGAGGTTTTTTTTTTTGCCCTGAAAATATTTTCTATTTTTTCAACACAACAAGATTTAAGCACTTAATAAAAAAAAGTTTCTCAATGAGTTAAATACCGTAGATTTAGAGTTTGAAGGGAAATAAAAATTAAAGTTCAGAAAAACAAATGCTGTATATTTCCAGTTAACATATAAAATAAGTTATGCGTAGTAAAATTAACAAAACATTTGAAAAAATGTAATACGCATATTCATGACAAATTATGTAATTTATACACATATTATACACATATACATAAATATTACATGTTATTAAAATTTAAATATTAAATATTATTAAAATATCAAAAGTCCTTCACATATTAAAAACTCATCGTACACGAAGAAACAAATTCCGGTAAAATTACCGTACTGGTACCGTACGGTAATGGTAATTACCGTACTGGTAATGACTTTCTGAAGAAAAAAAAACATAATTCTGGTAATTTTTCCCTTTGTAAGGTAACGGTTTACAGGAAATTCTGTCTTTCAAAATTATTGTTCTTTTTACCACACATTCAGTAAAATATACAAAAATGAAAAGTACATTTAACCGAATTAAGGTTTTTTATGCTATGCTATTATTTAATGCAGTGATAAAATTAGTTAAATTTACCACACTTGCTAAATTTTATCACATAGTATAAAACCATATTTTATTGTTAATTTTACTAAAATCATTACTTAACCGGTAAAAAGTACCGAGCTTTTTGTTGTTCACGTACAACCAGAATTACGGAGGCAAATTTTACCATTTTCTGGTACTTTGAGCCAAACCTTTTTCCTCAGCGTGGCTTCATAAAATATTCATCCTACTAAGTTGCCATTTTATGATATACAAAAACCAATGATAATAAAGTGCAAAAAAATATTTCACACCCCTTATTAAAACACTTCCAACTGATCGTAAATAACAGTTATTAAGAATGCATTAAAAAAGAAAGACAAAAATTGCAAAATGTAAGCAATTGCTTGTTCATTAGATTCCCCGTATTCAGTGTCATTCTTATTCAGTTGATTTCATATTCCTAAAGTCGCTGCATAATACTTTCATCAAACAGCATTATTTGCATCCATCAAAGAAAAGAAATAATTATTCGAATTCTTAAAGAGAGGGAAGCAGTGAAGTGAAAAGATGTTATATATTTCAGAATCTAAATGAGATCTGGCACTAAAAAGGGATTATTAAAATGGCGTTCCCTTTTTCGCTTTCGTAAAAATGCTAACAGAGAAACTATGTTAAGTATGGACTTGAGTCAAAGAGTTGGAAATATAATACAACTTGAAACAGAGCTAATTTTGCGGTTGGAGATGTGAATATCAGAAGAAATATTAATTTATTAATCCAGCACAAACGGATGATGGGATGGTTTTCGTAATTAAATTAAGTAGTATTTTTGCAATATTTCGATGACTGGTAAATGTACGAATGTTGTCGAGTCGATTTATATTAATAACCGCAAATAACATAGAGATTAACATGTGGTTTTAGCATAAAAAGACCCCATTAGGAAGATTTAAAACAAAATATTAGGAACCAATATAGATGTTTGTTTATACGTGTATTTACATGTTGATTACCATATGAAAGGAACAATAACCAAATATATGGTTTAAATACAGTATATTTGGGTTTTATTAATCAGCAATATGATTATTTTGCCAGAAATGTTTTAATTTATTCGACTTGTTTTTCTCCGTGCAGGAAATAGTATAAATTTATTAATATAGCACAAATGGATTATGGGATAATTTTCGTAATTAAATAAAATAGTATTTTTGCGTTATTTCACTAGCTGGTAAATGTACAAATATGGTCAAGTCGATTTATTATCGTAAAATTGATAAAGAGATTTACATGTTTAAGCTAAGAGTCTAAAAAGGACATCGTGAAGAAGATTTTAAATGGAATATTAGGATACAATATATCTCACACTCTTTGAAAGGTTGAAACATGTCTGACAGTATTATCGTTCAAATTTAAAACAAACTTTATTATTTTAAAAGATATTGTTTTTATAAACTCGATTTTACTATGTTATGATTTCACCTGAACAAAAATAGGGTTACACTTAACATCTTATTATGGTTGCAACAAGTTTGCCCTGTATTATGGTTTAAAAAACGTGAAGTAACTTTGAAAATAATTATATTTTTTCTCATAATTGTTATGAATATCTTATCGTTAAATAAATTTCATCGCGTAATTTCCGAATATCCGCCTTATTTTTATTTTCATGTAATCGTAGATGCAAAAAAAAAAACCGTGTAATTTACATTAGTCCGCATAGTTGTTGATGTCTGCATAATTTATCGACAAACAGTCCTAATTTAGAAGATTAACTTATCCACACAAAAAAAAGGCTTTTACCAAGCAATTTTTTAATTCCCAAGAAACCTTTTAGCAACATATCCTTGACTATTCTACACTGAAAAAAAGGCATGGATAAAACTAACCGAAATATGGTAAAATTTAGTATTTTTCTAGCATTAAAAAACTCGGTAATTTTTACCCAAGCGCTTTGGTAATGATTTTGGTAAAATTAACAATAAAATGTGGTTTTATAATAAGTGATAAAATTTGGTAAAATATTGTAATTTTATTATGATACCTTGGAGCACTGAATGAAAACCATTTATTCGGCAAAATTAACTTTACAGTTTAGTATTTTTTACTAAATGTTTGTTAATAAGAACTATAATTTTCCATCAACCGCTGCTATTTGAATGGAAAAAAATATTAAATGAATGGTATAAATACCGTATTTATTAACCTGTATTATGTTGCTTTTTTACCAGAAATATTACCATATACTACGGAAATTTTACCAAAATTTCTTTCTCCGTATAAGAAATATGGTTTAAATTTTGTTGTAATATTTCAAAAATTGTAGTAATTAATACAAGAAATGAAATAAAAAGCGTATTTTTTCCTTCTAAATTAAGATTTTTTTTTGTTTCAGTTATTTTTTAGATCGTCCGCAACCTATCTATTGAAAAATTGCCGCATTCTTGTCCCATAAATTTGAAAACATTTCCGCATAATGTGTAATCGGTCCTAATTATGATCAATTAAAATCCATATCATATATCGCTATTCACCTTAAACAGGGACAACTTATTCCTTTATCTCATCTTCCTAATGCTAACAAGTAAGTATCTATAAGAAATATTAAATTTATATATTCGGCAAAGTTAGAACAATTTCTTTGGCATCTTACGAAATATTTAAATACTTTTAATAGTTAAAGAGAAAATTTATTCTAAGCGCAGATGTCTAGACCAATAAATGATATTTTAAAAATAAAACAATTTGTCTCGAAAACTTCACAAAAAAGGAAAACTATTCTTGCGAAACACTAAATATTGTGTGCAGTGCGCAAAATAAAAAAAACGAACCACTCTGAATAATTTTTGATCTAAGTATTACATCTTCACGTTTTAGGACTCAATCTTAATGGTTGAAGAAAGTGACCAAGAAAGTTAGAAAGTTACGAAATCAGACACAAAAACGTATTTTCTCTAAATAAACATACCATTTGCGCCATTTTCAAAATAAGCATAGACAGCGATGGCTTTATATAGACTAAACTTGAACTTAATGTCACGAGTAACAGTTGCAAACAATTATAAAAATAGCATATTCTTTGCAAAAAAAGCATCATTTCATATTACGGCGGAGCTTTAGCAAAACAGTCTTTAAAAAAAAGTATTAGAATTTAAGAATCGTACTGTCACATTTTCACTGAAATTGATTGCATGAAGCAAATCATTACAATTATAAATAATTCAGAATCCATTTAAAGGCAATATCAGAATTATACAACAAACCAAAGATGCAAAACAAATCAATAAATAATGTAAAGATCAGCCAGAGATGCGACACAATCTTTACTTACACAAGGGACAAAAAACAATTGTTTGCCTTCTTGTAAGATAGTATACTGGTAAACTAAATAAACAAAACATTAGGGGAGAAAAAACAGCGGATAAACTACAGCAAATAAGCTAGCTCAACATAGAAAGCTCAAATAAATCAAGAACAGTTTTGTCTTCACTTCGAAAACAGACAGATAAAAAAAATCTCATTAAGATAGCCTAAGAGCAATGGAAAAATATAAAAAAAGCAAAACGGGAAAAAAGATGGAGGCGAATCCTTATGTCTGGTATTTCATCCGCTACAATGTCACGTTTTAACTATGATTGACCATACGTGATTAGTTGCACTATAGACCTTGTCCATTTTTTTTCTCCCATGAGATTGGTGCTATATGTATAGCAATATATAGGAGAGAGAGAGGCTTAGTGATTAAGAGGGATTGAGAAGACATAAGTCAAATATTGACACTTGTTACGGAACTAGAGAAAAAGAAGTTTTCAAAGTGTTAAAAGGGATTCGCCAAAACTATGTAACAAGGTTGGATTAGAAAGCTTGGAAACTCGCCAAATTAATGGTTGGATTAGTAAATAGTTCAAATAAATCAAAAATAATCATACAGTTTTGATAAAACTGTAGGATTAAAAAATGTATAATATTAAAGAAAAATATTAAAAAAATAGTTAACTAGACATGAAATAAAGAGTAAGATCTATTAAGTAAGCTAGGAAAAGACTCAATATCTTTAAGAAGCATTTTACAAAATGTATCTAATTTTTCTTATATATATTTGCATCTTAAATAAAAGTGAATTTTTATAAAATCTTTATGGATTTATAAGACAAAAATAAACATTAATTGTATAGATATAAATTACAAAAACAATAATAAGACATAGATAATTATATTATTAATTGCAAAATAATAATAAATATATGAAAAATTAAGATATTATATAAAACATATCGTTCTTTAAATAAAACATTGTATATACATCTATACATTCATAAACATTATCGATATATATATATATATATATATATATATATATATATATATATATATATATATATATATATATATATATATATATATATATATATATATATATATATATATATATATATATATATATATATATATATATATAGTGTTATGTAAAACAATTCTGTTAGGAAGCAACACATAATTGTCTGGTGAGTCAGAAATTTTACGCAAAATAATAACCAAAAATACAAATACAATTAATTGTAGGTTAATGCATTGTGGTGCTTACTGACAGAAGAAAGAGGTGCGGCTATGCTGCTGAAAATTCGAAATAAGACATTTTTAAACTTCTTGCCGTAACACATTTAACTGAGAACAGTAAAATGTGCGACATAACGAAAATCACAGCAAAATGATAAAAACAGAAGAATGCAATTGCACTGGGTACTGATTTTTTTTATATTACATCAATTATATCTTTGTGACCACTTGTTTATCGATGTTTTTAACAATCAATTACTGAATAAAAACATCGATAAATAATTATGCTAATTTTTTTTTGTTATTTTCTTCATTTGTTGTCTATTGAAAACTAAAAGTAATTAACTTCGAAAATGATTATTCAGGTGACAGGTGATCCTAATTGCAATGAATTCACAAAAATTCTATAATAATTTATAGAAATGCATTTTTTATCCATATGAATGCGGAATATATATATCATTATTTTTTGTTTTAGTTTATAATTCTATTGTTGCGTTTATTGTATATATATATATATATATATATATATATATATATATATATATATATATATATATATATATATATATATATATATATATATATATATATATATATATATATATATATATATATATATACACTGAAGAGCCATTACATTATGACCACCCTGCTAATAACATGTAGGACCACCTTTATCCCTCACATTGCGAGTGGGTAGCGTGGCAGCACGAATTTGGTTTTCCAAGTAGGACCACAAATGCTCTATTGGATTAAGGTCAGGTGAATTTGGGGGCCAAGACATGACTTGAAAGTCACTGGAACGTTACTCGAACCAATCCATGACGATTCGACCCTTATGACATGGTGCATTATCCTTTTGGTAAACACCATCCCCCGCAGGAAAAACTGTTGCCATGAATGGGTGAACCTGGTCTGCAACTATGTTCAAGTAGCTTACAGACGTCAGGGATTGTTCTATGAGGATTATGGGTCCTAATGTGCCCCATGAAAACATTGTTCCTGGGCGAGTCCATTGCTATAGATGGAGGGTGGTCATAATGTAATGGCTCTTCGGTGTATATGACTGTGGGATATAACAAGAGATTATTGTAAATTTGAATGAGCAACATAACATGGGGTTAATCTAAATCTGAATACGCTGTAAAACTTGGGGTTTCCATAAATGTGAATGGGGTACATAGCGTGGAGTTACTGTACATCTGAATTCAAGTTATAACGTGGAGCTATAGTTACAATCTTTTAGACTTGAATTTTCTTTCTTACAAGTATAATTATTAAAAAATAATGACATTTGATAGTACTTTAATGATAGTACTTTAATGATAGTACTTTAGTAATGATAGTACTTTAGTAATGATAGTACTTTAGTAATGATAGTACTTTAGTAATGATAAAGATACTTAGTTATAAAAATACTTAGAAAACTAAACGCACACATAATAATCATCACTATCTGGGAAAAGAAAGTATTATTAAACTAAATCTATTTAATCATTGTCTCCTAACTGATACCAGCATTTATCTCCAAAAGCATCAAAACTTATTTAATTAAAAGTCAATTCCTGATATATAGATATATACTTTTTTTTCAATTACCAGTCGGAGAATTTCCATTGCGATAATGCTTCTATTTAAACTTATTAAGAGAGGTAGATTTAGTTTCTCGCCAATCAAAACGTAATTGCCTTTCATCTCTTTCTGAGAAAAGCCAACATTAAATCTGCACTGACGGTGACTGTCTCTGAATTTAAAAGGAACATTTAATTGGAAAAGGAGATAATTAAAGATCATAAGCTATTATTTTATTTTTGCATTAAAATAGTTTATTCAACTGTTACGAAATTTAATTAACTGAATAATACGATCAATATAGAGAAAATAAATAAGACCATTTTAACTATTTAAGATATTTTAAAATTGTATTAAGAAAATGTTTTTTGAAGATTACAGTAAGTTTGGGTATAAATAAGTAATCTCCTGCTTTACACCCTTTTAAAAGAGAGTTAATCGTATTTAAAAGTGGCAATATCAGTTTTGACATTTATTTAGCATATATAAGATTATTCTATACACTAAAATATGTAACTAACGTATATGTAAATATATAACTTAAGTCAACATGCCTTATATAACGGTAGGTTATAGTAGAAAATGTTCAACACTGTAAAAGAGAGTAAAAATACTGCGAGAAAAGCAAGGATTTCTGTTAAATTATATAAGTTCTGTTAAATTATATAAGTTCTTGTACAAACGCATATAATCGAGTTTCTCATTAACAGAGTTAGAGAAAATATCACTTTTCTGTGTATGTTCTTCAGATATTTAAATACATTGACTTCTTTCAGATATTTAAATACATTGTTCATTCAGATATTTAAATACATTTCAGTGACTTCTTTCAGATATTTAAATACATTGTTATTTATTTAACAGGTAAATAACAGATATTCGTTGAAGTGGGTAAAGTCTTTGCTTACCACAGTTGCGGTCGGGGTTCAACTCCCCGTGCTAAAACCAGATCGATTTGCAATCTTTCTTATCGTATCTTTGTGATAACATTTCCACTATAGCGCAATGTCACCTGTACGTTTAAAGCTAAAAGACCTAATGTCTAAGGGACGATAAGTAATTTAATTTTTGTAAAATTACTGAATGTCCCGCAGATTTTCATTGTATTTTTGCACACACTCTCCGTTTCTAATTCTTTGCATCAGATTCTCGATAAGTGTTTTCCATTAGGCAGATTTTCTGTATTTTTAACCGATTTTTTTTTTACGAAGATTAGAAAGTCAATTCAATTATGGTTTTGATATAATTTAAGTAAAATATACTTAACGATAATAATTACATTAATCCGTGATAAAATTAATGTTTTGTATATTTCACTACAAGACTTTAATATGTAGCGAAACACATTTCCAATAATTTTTAAGTCAACCAACTTAAATTCCGAAGCAAGAAAGCAATACCACCAATGCAAAAAAAACTAAAGAAATCCGTGCACTAAAAAACATAAATTTACTTATCGGTTACAAATAAAAAGATGCAAGTGATAGTTCGGCGCAACATACAAATACAGTAAGTATATCCACTAGGTGGCGTTCTTATCTGCTGAATTCCACATCATAGAGAAGTCGAAATGGCTAAGAAGACCATCAAAGAGCATTTAAAGACTGGTATTCAATTCTTTGTCTTCTCTCAAACTAACCTCACGTTTTCAAATAATATCCAACAATAAAAGATCAGAAATCTACAGATGGCGGCGTCTATTACCAGAGTACGGAGGTTCAAAAACTAGGTTTAACGCCATTTCTTTTTCCATAACCTTAGCTAGTTGGGACATTTATTATTTTTATCTGGACGAAGGAAACCTATTCTTACGACTGCTGCTCCGGAAATAACCGCCAAAGGATTACATTTCTTTTTTATTTTTTCAGTTTCCCATTTAAAGAATGATTGGAACATATTTGTAGATTATGTCACTAATATATGAGCCTTCTTTTTTCTAAATAATATTTTTTTTCGATTATAATAGAAAGCCATGTAAATATTTTATTCTATGACCAGCATTGAACTAACAACCCATTTTTTGAGTTTACAATTATAATTGAACTCCCTAGGTTTATAATTTTGACTTAAATCCAGAAGACAATGTAAACTACTGGATTAGGCATTGACTTTTTGATGGAACTAACCAGCATTTCGTTACACCGTGAGAAAAAATCACGACAACCTTCCACAGTTAGCCCAACGGCAAGGAGATTCTAACCTAGGATTCGTTTAATAACTGAGGAAAAATTACGTCAGCACTGCTGTCGGTGTGGAAACTTAGCAGAATTCGAATCGTTCAACCATCGCAGGGATTCGAACATGTGTCACCTCATTGAGAGGCGAGCACATCTCCTGAGCCACCGCGACTCGCAAAATATATATTTTATTTTATAACAGTCGTTGAACAACCGACCCAATTTTGGGTTTACGACTACTAATGTCCAACTCCGTAGCCCTGTAATTTTGAATCCAATCCAGAAGACAAGGGAACGTCTGTACCAAGTATTGGGAGAAATTTGCCTTCGTGACTTTTTGATGGAACTAATCCGCATTTCCGTTACATGGAGAGAGAAATCACGAAAACCCCTCACGGTTAGCCTAACGGCAAGAGGACTCTATCCCATCATCCGTCTACCACGGAGGATAAACAAGCGATATTTTTCTAGGTAAGAATATCGGTGCTAGAAACTATGTCTGATGCTAAAAAAAGGGTAAAGAAGAACGAAAACTAAGAATTCGCATTATCCGAAATAAGAGGATTAAGAAGACCTGAAAGAGAAGACCCCTAAAAGAGGATATTCAGAAAATCCGAAAAAGAATTAATTTATGGTCAACCCCTAAATACTAGAAATATATTTCTACAAATTAAACACGACCAAAAATAAGCGAATACTATATTGAATTAAAATTTGAAAAAAATATGAAGGAAAAAAATCTCAAATAAATCCCTTTTTTTTTCTTAATATTTTCCATGAAACAAGAGAAAAATTGTTTAAACTGAAGTTGTAGATAGAGAAGCAAATGAAATGTAAGCAAGCATGACAGAATAAAAGACAAAGTTATTCAGAATTTTAACTTAATTTTTTCCACCTAATTCAACTAGATTGACGCAATGAAGCAGAAACAAAAAAAATCTCTTAACAATTCCCGATTTGTTTCATGAAATTTATTTTTGTAAGTGATGCTACATTTAGCAAGTATATTAAAAAATTAGAGAATTAATGAAATAAAGGGAGGTACTTTTGTTAACAAAAAAGTATCCCCTTTCCTATTAAAAAATTAAAAAACTTCTTGAAAACCCAACCATGTATTACTTACTTTTTGCTTTTTATACACTTATTTTTAATACAAATCAATTAGTTAACTTGAGTTTTTCATTCAGTTGCAATTATGGCACTTGTTACTTACAGTTAAGATTAAAAATACGCTAAATTTAGTTGACAAAGAAAGCATGAAGGGGGAAGGATAATTGAATATTTAGCTAGTCAATAGGAATAAAATTGAAATAATATTATATGGCACTAAACTTTTATTTTAAAAGAAAATTGAAAAAAAAATTATAAAAACTTCACCTAATATTAAAGTATTTTGTTTTCAAGAATTTAAAAATATTTTAGCTCTTTTTTAAACAAAAAAGAAAATTTTGACAATTATTTTTATAAAAAATGTAAAATAAATATTTTTTTACTTTACAATAATTTTGTTTTGTTAAATTAATCTTTTTGATCAGTCTATAAGAAAAATAAGAATCTAGTACTTTAAGAAATAATAAGAATCTATGACTTTAATATATGTATCTACTACTTAAGTAAGAATAAGAATCTATTTCTTTAAGAAAGAATAAGAATATACTACTTTAAGAAAGAATAAAAATCTATTACTTTAAGAAAGAATAAAAATCTATTACTTTAAGGAAGAATAAGAATCTAATATTTTGAAAAAGAATAAGACTCTATTATTTTAAGAAAGAATATCAATCTATTACTTTAAGAAAGAATATCAATCTATTACTTTAAGAAAGAATACCAAACTATTACTTCAAGAAAGAATTACAATAAATTACTTTAAGAAATTATAACTATCTTTTACTTTAAGAAAGAATAACAATCTATTACTTTAAGAAAGAATAAAAATCTATTACTTTAAGGAAGAATAAGAATGTAATATTTTGAAAAAGAAAAAGAATCTATTACTTTAACTATCTTTTACTTTAAGAAAGAATTACAATCTATTACTTTAAGAAAGAATAAGAATCTATTACTTTAAAAAAAACTTTAAGAATGGAAGACTTGAAGCAAATTAATGTCACACTCTTAAAACCTTTCATAATCAGCCTTTAAACGTAGAAAAAAACTAATTTTTCTCAGAATTTCAATTTACATGTTCTTTAACAAAGCATTTTAATTAAGTAATCTCTTAATCAGTCAAATAGAATATCATAACGCTTATGCAAACAAAAGAAATTCATTCATCGACTAAATAAATAATGAAATTGGGGTAGATAATAGTGTAAGATTTGGAAACACTTCTTTATTGAAACATATCAGGTAGAGAATTGATTAAAATTGAAAAAGAAAAGTTAATAAAAAAATTACTAACAATTCTTGTTGAGTATTGGCTAACTTACAACATTTTTACCGGCATAAATATCAGCATTTCTGGTAGCAAAATTGCAAAAGAAAATGCACCAGGTTAGAAGATAGATAAAAAAAAAATTACCAGGATTCTGATAGAATATTATGCGGAATTGCAAAAAAAAATCTGAACTACTGAAATTTTAGTAAAGTATTAGCAAACTTTCAAAGAAATCAATCAGAAAATATTAGCATTTCTGGTAGCAGAAAAGCAGAAGAAAGTTTACCAGGATTCTGATAGATTATGCAGAATTAAAAAAAAAATACTAAAATACTAATGTATCTTGTAGAGAACAAAGAAACTTTTAAATAACGTTTATTAGAAAATACTGCCATTCCTGGTAAAGAATTATCAAAAATTTGTAAAAGTAAGTTTACCAGGACACGATAACATTTCCGGTAAAGAATTATTAAAAACTTTCAAGAGAAAGTTTAATAGAAAATAATATTATTTTTTGAAGAGTATTGACAAACTTTCAAAAGAAAGTTAACGAGAAAATAATATTTTGTAAGCGAAATTTCAAAAGTAAGTTTACCAGGAAACGATAAAATTTCTGGTAGAGTATTAAGAAAACTTACTAAAGAATGTTTTTAAGAAAATACTACCACTTCTAGTAAGGAATTGTAAAAGTTTCTAACAGAAAGTTTATAAGAAAATAGTATCATTTCTTGAAACTTTCAAAAAAAAGCTAACGAGAAAATACTATTCTGTAAACGAAATTGCATAAGTAAGTTTACCAGAAAATGCTAACATTCCTTATGGAGTATTAAGAAAACTTTCAAAATAAAATTTACCAGAAAAAGTTACGATTTCTAATATGGTAAGTGAAACAGAAATATCATTATAATATACTAGCATTACTGAGAGAAAGTTAAACAAATTTGCAAAAGAAAATTTTTCTGAAGATAATAACATTTTTGGAAAAATTATACTTAAAAATGGAAAAACAAGTTTACCAAAAATTAGTAGCACTTATTAAAAATAATAATCAAAATTGCAAGACAAAAATTAAAAACGTTTATTTATTATTTTTTTTTTTAAGGAAAATGTATCAGAATTAAACTCTGCCTGACTATTTTTCTCTATATTTCCGTTTAGCTCGCTTTATTGTAACTTACATTTTGTCTAACTGAATTTTTTAAATAAATGTAAGAAAAAGAAAAATCAAATCCTTTAAGCAGTAATAGACATGATTAATCGAACGTTTAAAAACACCATCTTAATAAAAAGTTGCAAAAACAAAATTTGCATAAAAAGGTTCACAAAAAAGGACATAAATAAAAGTGCTCTTTATAGAAAAATATATAACTCTTTTTTATGAGGCAGTTAAGATGAAATGTTGTACATTAAATAAAAATAAAAAAAAGCCCTATAAAGAGAAAGAGATAATATCGAAACCACGTTTTCATTTTTTCCATTATTATCATTTTTAGAGTCTTTAAATCATCTAAAACACGAAAAAGATATATTGATATTACTTTTCTTAAGAAAAATGAAAAGTTCGGGTAATTGATGCTTCTGTTAATGATTGCTGAGATTTTGCAATCTCAGATAGCTATTAAGTTAAATAGTTTATAGATTATCAACATTATTTTATTTATCAATAACAATGTTGGATAATTCTTATAAAATGGAGCAATTTTTTCTTAATATGTGTAGTTTTATAAGTAATAGAAAATTTTACATTATTATAATGAAAAAAGAGATAATAATATAGATAATAGATTTTTAGTATTAAATTAAGCATTTAGGTTTAAAATATCTCATACAGGGTAATTAAACACTAAGTTTATAAATATTTAAAAATAGTATATAGAAATAAACTAACTTTACAGACTTTACTAACTTTAAAGACTAATTAATATTTTTAAAAAGTGACAGTTTAATTGATTGCTAATTTAAAAAATAATGTTTTTTTTTCTAAAATTATTGACAGTTTAAGAGTCTGAAGCGGCTATACTACGCGAAACTTCAAGATCATTAGGTTCTTAAGGAATTTAAATACCTTGGTGTAACGATCTATATTTAACACAAAAACAAATACGACAAAAGTTAAATAAATAAAATAAAAAAGGTAAGCTCATGACCGTGACTCGGGTCCTGGAATCCATGTTTACATGAAAAAAGTGAATCCTTTAGGCTTCAAATTAATTTCAAACATACTTCAAACGGAATCAAAACAACAACAATAGATAAATAGAATTTTTATAAAAATTAGAATATCATAATAAAATTAAAATATCTAGTTCTACCGTTAATTCATTTTATTACACTATTATTATAAATTTATAACAATAATGCTACAATTGCAGTCAACATGCCTGACTAAATGTATCTGCATGCAGCCCAAAAATCAATTATTTCTAATTATAATGAATATTCATTGAGCATTGCAAGTGAACATTGGTCAAGAAATATAAAACGACTCAAAAATTATCCACATATTGCTGAACGCATCTCTGGATTAATAAATGAGAACAACAGAGTTGCATAAAACCGACAATAAAAACTTGAAATGTCTCAAAACTTTATACAACTTTTCTTTTGTTCCAAACGAAAACGATCATAAAGCGTTGCCACCCGCAGACAAGGAAAAAAGCAACAAGGGTAAAAACTATTCCAAAACTCAAACGCTGGTGGTCGGCCAAAAATTACGGTCTCTTCTAAAGAACTTCAGAAAAATACGGAACTGAGAAATAAAAAAGGACATAAGCATAAAAAACATAAATGATTTATGACACCAAAATGAAAAATGACTTTGGAGTCCAACAAGGATAAAAAAAGGGATGAATATAAGTGTGGGCTCGTGGGTGGAACTGACACTTTTGTCGAAAGACCTATATCAGTTTTGTACTTAGTTCCTTTGTGTTTTGTGACTTAAGTTTTTAAATGTATTTACTTTTCCGTTTTTCATTTTTTGGTGTCTCTGAGTCTGAGTCTTATCACAATGTTTGTATACTGAAAGATAATTTGAACAGAAGACACAGCTGGGCTTACTTAGTAATACACGAATTAATCATAAATGGTAGGTTATTTATAAATAAAAGATAGCTGTATCAATATCTATATTTTAATAGATATCTAATAACAATGGTGCAATAATGGTTAGAAAACATATCGACGATTTTGGTACAAATTAGCCTTTTAAATTGTTTCGGAAAAGGTTCGCATCGCTGAACGATTTTGAGGAACCAAATATTCCTCAGCAAATGAGAGAAATAACTTAATTCTAGGAAACTACAAACAAATAGAAGTATAAATTTCAGGTGATTTTTCGTTTTATCATAAGTATCGCAGTTGATTGTCCGTTTCATAATAAATTTACGGTTGATTAACAATTTTCACACTCAAAAAGAACCATCCAAAATTGATCCTCTTTCTTCAAAAAAATTTATATCTTATATTGTCCTTCGTTAACAAGCTAGACGTGGAACCACATTTAAATAAAACTATTGTTGCGATCACCATAATGAGATTCAGTATTTGGAAAATATTTCGTCCACTCCAGTCTTGATAGGCAACCATTCCACGAAATATCTTAATGGGTTTGTTTCCTTCCAAACCACAATTCTTTGACGACGAACAATATATATCGTCTGCACTTTAAATGTTGCCAGAATTCCTTTTTTTATATTTTCCCCTCATTTGTAGCTTCTGTCACAAATCCAGAGGTTTCAGAATTCTTTTCTTTCGACGTTCTTTTTCCTTTTTTTCGTCGAAGCTTCTTTTTCTAGCATTATTCCTTTATACCTTTTTATTGGGCCGTAATACGAGACGAAAGCATTTTCATCACTAATGACAGCCGCTGCCGTGGAAGTTATTAAACATACCTTATGGTTGTTACCGAGGTTTTTGATGAAGAGCAGACGAGAAGTAAAAAAGAGCTAGTTTACTTTGTTCGTGATTACGAACGAGGTAGTTTAAAAGCATACATTTTAAAACTACTATAATGAATGGATTGAAGTTCGATGGTTTAATTTTAAAAATGTGATTTTTAAGTAATGAAATGATTCATTATTTTATAGTTTGAGAATAAAGTAATATTTTTTAAATAGATAAAAAATAGAAGATTATTTTAATAAAAGAAAAATATAATTTTTATGCGGAAAATGTAAAACAAAATATTGAAAAGTCATCATAATTACATGGTCAAAAATATAATAGAAGGTAAAATATTAATCTTACAATACAATATAGTTTTAACTATAGTAAAAATGTACATAAGAGCAAAACAAGAGAGCTGAACATATTACTAAATCTTGAGAACATATAAAATTAAATATAAATCTAATTTTTTAAACTAACGCTATTTGGATTATTATTATTTTAAAGCATTATTTCAGTACATAGTTTTAATGTACCATAATAAGAGGCAGAAGCATTTTGTATCTCTAATGGCTACCGCTGCTTGCGAAAGTTATAAAATACAAAACTTTACAATTGTTGCTGAAGATTTAAATGATAAACCGAAGAGTAAAAGTAGCTTTCTATAGATGAGCGAAGCAAAACGCACAGTTTTAAACCAATTTAATGATTTTTCAGTAATTATTTAGTTTACATAAGTCTGTTTCATTATTTAGTTAGTATAAGTTTGGGAAATAATGTTTCATAAAAACGCAAAAACATTAAATTTCATTTCAGGGAAAAAATATTAGTAAAAAGAGCAGAGCAGAACATAACGTAGAGAGGTCATTAACATACATTTTTATTCTCAAAAAATTAGTGCTTAAAGCATACTAAAATGTAAAATACACTTGGACAAATCTTAACACTCGTGGACATTTAGAATATAAATGTTTAATTTATTGAGATCTTATTTTATAAAAATTTTATTAATTTCAGTTACTTACCGTTAAAGACATATACGAATTTAAACTTCGTGTATTTCAACAGAAAAGAAGTGTTAACTGCAGTACTTACCTAAAAAGAAGGAAAACATGCATTAAAAATGTATTCATAACAAGAATATATATATATATATTTTAACAACTGATTTGTTTAACAATGCTTAATTAATAACACTAAAATTATCAAAAAGAAATAGCGATAGTCAATGTTTGTTAACAAAACTGCTAAGATTTTATTTGTAAAAATAATGAATTTAAATTGAAATAGTGAATAATTGAAATAATGAATTGAAAAGACATGTAAAGCATATATTGCAGTAAATATTGATTGGTTTCAGTTTTACACAAACTGTTGACTAAGTTTTACAAAATTATAAAATATTCACACATTGTTAATACTTGTAAACAAGAACAGCATTTACGTTAATTAAAGTCACATCAAACAAGTAGTAGGTATAAAGCAATTAAATATTTAAAATGAATGTAAACATTTGAATTAATAACCTGCGATAGAAACGCTTAAAACTTATCAACGTTATTAATTATTCTAAACGTTATAAAAGATACATCAAATGCTTAAAAAATAATATGCGCCATTATCTTAAATTGAATTCAAGTTGATTTATTTTAGTATGACAGGCGTGATATTTATTACATTAATATTAGTTTTAAGAACCCTTTTAAGTTTTTACTGAACTTTTCATTTTTGAATCTTATATAGATATATATACTATAAAGAGAGAGAGAGAGAAAGAGAAAATATAAAATATATATTTCATTCGTTTGATATGTGTTAAAAATAAGGTAAGAAATATCGTTGAAAACTTTTTAAGTTATCTTTCTTCTTGTAGCAAAAAAAGAAAAAGAAACGCAAAATGAAAAAAAAGCACGAAACTAAAATTGGAAATTAGAAAAAAATAAATAAATGAAAATAATAGTTTTCCCCCCACCTAGATTGCAAAGACTTTATAAAAGCAATCGAAAGCACATTTTTTAAGTGAACATCTTACGAAGTAGAACTATTTTTCTGTTTTAAAGAGGATTTCCAAGTTCATGATATTAACGCTTAAAAATTTCAAAAACTCCACGTGAGATGATAGCTAAAATAAAGATATAAAAAAAAAGAAAGGTAACAAATGCTGGGCTGTAACGTTTCCTATTTACACGGACAAACGTGAAAAAATAAATCTCTGATGAAAAAAGACCAAAAGCAACCTCATCACAAAATAAATAAAGTATGAGGTACAAAAAAAAATAAACTCAAAAAAGAAGATTCCAGTCACGTGGTTCATTCTAAAAGAGAAGAGATTTATTATACAAGTGTGAACATCAGCTCTAAGATCCTTTACCATTTTTATTCTTACAGTTTTTTAGACATTTTTTCAAGCTAAAAGCCTTGTTATCACTAAGATTCAATATTTAACAACGAAAAGGAAAACATGTTTACTACATAATCAATTTTAAAAAAAGGGTTTTAAAATGAAATAAAAAATTCTACAATGTTCAGTTAATAATAGTAGGACTTAAAATAGTAAGATCCTATCACTATTAAAATAGTTCAATTAATGTTAATAGAAAGATCATAGTGGATTAGTAAATTAGTCCTACTGAGTATAAATGATAAGAATTGATTGTTGCATTCAAAACTCGGCGATCGTTGCCAAACACATTAGAAGAAAATAATTTTCTTGTGCGTAATTTAAATACATTAAAAACAATGAAAATACACTAGTAAATAAAAAGAATACTCGTCAGGTAAAAAAAAAATTATAAAATTATTCTCCTCTGCATTGTCTGCTTCGAAAAAATCGTTTGCAAAAATACGATTCATAGCAATATAATAGGATTTGTTCTATTCATTGCTAAGTCCTCGTAACCAAACATGTCGCCTGCTTCGAAAAATCGTTTACAAAAATACGATTTACTGTTCATAGTTATATAATATGATTTGTTCTATTCATTACTAAGCCATCGCAACCAAACATGTCGTCTGCTTCGAAAAAGTCGTTTACTAAGCCATCTAACTAAGCCTAAACTAAGCCATTGTTACGAAAAACGAGAAGAAGAAAAAACTTTTGTTTTTGTTTCTTGTAATACTTAGATTCATTAAATTTAGATTCACAAATACATTTGTGTCCTTGTAAATAAAAAAATTTTTTACTCGTCAAGTAACTAATTCCTTTCCATGATATAAGCAACAAACGTACCCAACACTATCGCCTGCTTTGTAAATCTCATTCGCAAATTTAATTTATCGTTCACATGCATAAATGAGGTATGAATGATGTGATTAGATTCTTGTTCTTACTCAACAATCTGGACCGAAAATGTAAGAAGAAAAATTGTTTCTTGTTCAATATTTAGGTAAATTAGGCATAATATCTGTACATTTACAAATTAGTTAGTTAAAAGTTTACTTGTCTGGTAATGAAACTTTTTTCCAAAAAAATATGACTAATGTTTCCTTAACTATATTGTCTGCTTTGAAAAATGCATTCGCAAAACTAGCATTTATCGTTCAGATCAACATAATACGAACGATGGAATTGGAATGTAGTATTCACAACTTAACCATCGTGATCAAAAACGCAAGAAAAAAAAGTATCTCATTCATATTTAGATACATTATGAATATTTTAAAAGCATTTACAAATTAGTAAATAAAAAGAATATTGTTCAAGTACTAACTCCTTTACACGAAATGTGAAACAATAATTCCCTTAAATATCGTCTGATTTGCAATGGTAGAAACTGATAATATTCCAGCAGTGTTAGATCGAGTCGAGTTAAGCTTTTCAATGCGTCAAGGTCGAATTTTAAATTGGCGGGTACCTCAAAACGAAAGCCAATTAATGGTCGACTAACACGGGAACTCTGAATTTCATTTAATGTAAGGGTGTGAACTCGTTTGCAAAATTGTTATAAGGGATTGAAACAGTGTAGTAATTTACATGTTTTCACGATGCGAAGCATATCATTAAGATCTTTATCATTGAGACAAAGCAAAAATTATGTCACTATGTCCTGGGAATATTTTTAACATTAGTATAATATGTAATTATGTAAATTTTAGATAAAATGATAAGTTTTTACGAGCGAAAAAGTTTTGAAAAAACGGTTACGTTACAGGAGGGAAAGTTCTACATAAGGAATTTTTGAGTCATGTTTTTATTATTAGAAATATTATTAGTATTATTATTAGTAGAAGCATTATTAGTAGTAGTACTAGTATAGTAGTATTAGTAGTATTATTAATGTTATTATTAGTAACGTATTCATTATTTATATTATGTTATCGCTCCATATTTGCTTTGAAGGAAAAAAAACATTATGCAATGGACTGATACCAATACTTACTGGTACAATATTACAACGACTGATACCAAAAGAAAGAAACTTAATATTAGTAACGAACTAACATTTTAGAGATATTAATCATTTTTAAGAAACAAAAAAAAAATGGTAATAATGAATTCTATAAACAAAATAGACGCCCGGTGGTTGAGTGGTTCGAGCTTCGCGCTCTCATGTCATAGGTACTGGGTTCGATCCTCGGGCAGATCAAGGTTGACTCTGCCTTTCATCCCTTTAGTGACTGGATAAAATGAGCAATAAGCATGCTTGGGGACTAAACACTGGGGGAACAGCGTTCGGCTTACCAACCAACAAGAACATCTGCTCGTGCACCCCAGAGCCCGAGGTCAAGAAAACTGAGATGGGCACGGTAGGCGTTTGCCTTCAATGGGCTGTCGCATCACAGAGTTCTGTTTATTAAATATATAAAAAAAAATTTAATTAGGTAAATTTTAGGGAAATTGAAAAGAAGACATTCTTAAGAAAGCAACAAAATAGATTCTTTGTAGTTTCAAGTATTATTTTTTATTACACATTTGTGCTTAAAATATTTTAGGCTTATTGATAGTTTTCGTTGACTGAGGGTCGGTTTATAGAATTAAGTTCTAATAAAATTTCTAATAAACAGAAAATCATCCAAATAAAAGTAACTAAGTGTCCCTTTTTTAACTAAAATAGTTAGAAGTATTAAACAATCTTCATGATTATTTACGTTTCCATAAACAATTGTTTCAAACAATGCATTGATAGAAACCATATAAAATTGGAACAAATGTAAACAATCAAAAAAAGTGATCTAAACAAGAACAATTGGAGAATTATTTAAGCAAAAATATCAATTCAACGGTGTCTTACAAAGGTAAAAAACAAGCATCAAAATATCAGCAAAATTTTTAGTAAGAACAAAATAGTTGATAGTCAAAAAGAAAATAAATAACTTCTGTTTACACGATTCCTAAAACATTGTTTAAACAAATGCTCGCTATATGCTAACATGTATATAGTTCAAAAGCTTTATTCTTATTATTAAATATATGCAGGTGTTTTCAGAGAATTATTTTTTTAATATGAAAGAAAACGTTTAAATTAAATGCAGGAACAATCTAGCAAAGCAAATGCATTCATAATAAATGCAACAAAAGAGATCGTTCCATTCAAATTATTTAAATAAAGAAAAAAAAATGGAAATTATTCTTTTCTACTGTCTCAAATGCATCTTAAATTTGTAACGATATGATTTATAATAAAATATTTCTCATTGCAACAAAGAATATTTCAAGAAAGTGTTCGCTGAGACTAAAAGATACTTTAATGATCTTCAAATTCAGATTTGCCAGATGCATTTAGAATAAATTAATGGTATTTGCATTTTCGGCCGCATCTAATTTAAAGTCGAATAAAACGTTCTTCATTATAGAACAATTTTAAAAATATTATTCCTTTGTTTAACTTTCTATGCATAATATTTTATAGAAAAGTGTCATTGTTATAGACTAATTTCATAGTAGCTCGAGAGCTAAATACTGATTAAAATATGTATTACGTAATAATTTCAGTATTCTGAAATTTATTATGTAAAATGAATAAAATGTTTTACGTTAAAAACTAAGATGATAAATAGTTAAGACTTACTCAAAATTCAAATAACTTCTCCATATGAATTTATTGAATTGTGATAAATGCTTAAAATTATTGTAAATAACTTTAAATATTTATCACAGTTTTAAACAAACTATTGTTAGCCTAGTTGCAAACCAAAATTATATTCTGCACAATTTTTTAAATGTCACTCAAAATCTTAACGCAAATTATAATTTTTAATTAAAATGGACTATTAGAAAAATAAATAATTATTCATACAAATAAAACCCAGAATTATTCATACAAATAAAAGCCAGAAATCCCTTCATAAATTTTATTCAAAGTGCAAATAATAGTCCTGTATGACTTACATTAAGTTTTATTACTATACAGTACACCAGTGTTTTCCAAACTTATGACTTTTGTATACCCTTTCTAAATGTTTCGTAACGCTGTGTACCACTAATAAAAAAATGAATGTATTTTTTACTATTAAAAAAAATTGCACAAAAGTTAAAAATCACAACTGGCTGTTGACACCACTGATTATTAACTCTTAACTCTGCAAAAATCAGCCAATTTAAAAATACGAAATCGTAAATTTTCATGGCTAGCTTTGTTTTTCAATAACATTTTTTAAAATTTTCGTTTGTTGCAAGATATTGCGCAAAAGAACGCGTACCCCCGCCAATCTGTTCCCGTACCCCTGGGGGTACGCATCACTTTGGGAAACACTGCAGTACACCGTATTCACTGTAGTATGCAGAGCCAGCGATAAGGATTTCAAATTATAAGCCAGTAAATTAGCCATGTATCAAATGTATTCGCCAATTTTCGAAAGTCTTCGATAAATGCAAATCTTAACAAGTTTTTATGACTAATTTTTTTCCCGCAGAAAACTATTTTACGGTAGTTTGTTTCAGGCTTATATTATTTGGACCCAATTCAAACTGGTTATGCGGCGAATCTACCGAAATTTACAGCAATCGAATAAGTTATTTTTCAACAATTAAAAAGTAACATTATTTTAGTAACACTTTTCAAAATTCGCAACTTCGTTGTTAAAGAAAATTCTTTATTTCGTAGATAAAGCACTCAAACTCTGGCTTTTTATGATTATTTTTCTTAACGAAATATGCAATAAATACCACAGAAATGATCCTTTAGAATGCAGAAATGATCCTTTATTCAAACATACAAAAAAAAATCAAGAAATAAACGCTTTAATTACGTGTTATAAACAAACAAAAAAAACTAACTCGAAATATAACATTTATCATATTCAAACAAACAAACTTTTTTGGTCAAAAAAGAAAGTGCGCGGATTTAAACAGATGATCTAAAACTATTATTCTGAAATATTTTTTTCTTCTCTTTTAACTGCCATTCATCAAAAGCGATTGTAATCTCATTTCAACATCAATTTGATATTAAAAAGATTGGTCAGGCATTTGCGAAGAACACAATGTATGACAATAGTATTTATTAAGAATTTTATTTCCTTGCATTCTTTATACCTGCGTTTCAATGTCTAAAAGGTTAAAATGCCAACTGATAAAGATGTCTTAACTTGGTTATAAACTAACAGATATTCTACGCCGTCAACTAAACCATCCGTACCAGACGGTTTAGTTTATGTTACATTAAACAAAGATTATTCTACCCGCATAACAACGTCATTTCTGTATAATCTCCGCTGTAGCACTGGTATAATTATTTAATTATGCGCTTTAAGTGTATTTGTTACTGTGAATGATAGAAATCAAGAGAATGTCGACTTTCACAGGTGAATGTCAACAATCACATGGTCGCTTTCGTGAATGCCCGTAATATTTGTTATATCCGATTTGATATTAGTTTACTCGTTTATATTACTATATTAATTCGATATTTTAATATTTGCTGAGGATATATTACCGTAGTATACAAGAAGATGTAATTTATTTAAAATATTAATTTCAGAAAAATTTAATTCTTATAAGTAAAACTAATTAACACGTGTAATTTCCTCAATTTATTTGTCAATTCTTCCCAAAAAACTTAATTTTTGAACAAGAAAAAGACTTAATATAATTTTATTTACGCAATCGCTTTGTGAATGCGTAAAAACAAAACATTAAATAAAATAAAAAATGTATTTTGAAAAACAACAGTTATGTTGCTTTTAAAATATAAAACTTGAATTTTTAAAACATTATTTGTGTATTCTTTTGTATTTCAAATATTCTCCTATTTTGATAAAATGTTAAATGTGTGAGAAACATTTAGAGATAATAATAAAATTAATTAAAAAAAACTGTTGTCCAAAAAATGGTCAATCTTATCACAACGCTTCATATATTATTTTCTTGTATGTTGTACACATAAGGACATATAATGTTTTGAATTTTATCACACTGATACCAAAGTTTAAAAAAAAGTAAATTATATTCTCTCAAATGCCTTTAAATAGATTCTTTCAAATATGATCTAATTAATAAATTTACTTCAGAATGCTAGAAACACAATCTAAATACAATCACCTAACACCTTGGGGGTCTAAACACAATGTTATTCTATTGTATGAATCCTACACACAGAGGTGTTTAATTGCAAACAACACTTACAACCACTTTAATACGTTAAGATCCATTGTTAGCAACACGTTCAAGCAACAAGGCTCCCTTCCGTGGCAAGTTTTTTTTTTTCCATCTCGCCAATTCATACTTTCTTTTTCATTATAATTTCAAGAATTCTTTTTTTATTTTTATTTCTGAATAGCTCTGTTGATTCACAGGATGTAATCTTCACCTTTATCTCTCTCCCCCTTCTTATCCCCTCCCCTTCTGTCTCCAAAGATTTATGATCTCCAAAGATGATCACTCAGGTATTGCCGGAGGGAAAATGTATCAGCCAGATTTGGCGATGCTTCAATTCACAAATCACGTTGTTATCATGCCAAATTGTAGCAATGGAGATGTTTGCTAATTACTTTTTAAGAAATTTTTTTGGACGATTAAAGTAGTTTATTCTGTTAGTAATTGTAATTCAATCCATAACATATATTATCCGAAAGTAAAAATTTAATTTCAATAACCCTAAATTAGCTTCTTATGTTGTTTTATGGCTGAAATATAAATAAACGAAACAGTTTTGGAAATGATATTAATAAGTACCTATATTGGCATCAGTGAAATTGAAATTCCAACAAATTCCAGATAAAACGATGATAAAAATATATAAATGTGTATTTGTGCAAACATATCAATAGAGATTGATAATGATATATATATATGCATTGCTTTGCACGGTTTTTTTAGGTAAAGAGTACAGAGAACAAATTATATTAAATAATCAAATATGGTATATTAAGTAAGCAAAAAATTTGATATCGTATCCACATAAAGTAAATAAAACATTAAGTAAACAAAGTACAATATAAAATATAGTTTCTTTTAATTGGTATATTAAATAAGCAGAAAAAAAAACTTGAAATAATACGATACAGGGAATAAATAAAATCAGTTTGTTAAGAAAATGACTTTCGAAAAAATTTTAATTATTTTTTTTTCATTAATTATACTAAACCTTAATGCAATAATATTGATATAACAATATTCCTTAAATGAAATATTAAAAATAGGCATAATTTACGTTTTTCAATTTAATTGGGATGCATATTCTACAATTTTATTTGCTTGTTTTATCTTACAAAAATACATTTTACAGACAAAAATAACATAAATTTGCTTTATAAAATAGCTTTAGACTCGATTTTGTTCTGTAAACTTACAAAAACACTAATTTAATATTTAACACCAGTAATTAGGTAAATAATTATTGTAGGGGGGAAAAAGAATTTTTGCGAAAGTCATTTAAAAGATCTTTATTTCTCACCCATTGCAGTTTTCATTTTTATTTTTGGCGCCCATTGTAGCTTATTTTGGCGATGCAAAAAGCAAAAGTCTACAGCAACCTTAACCTGAAAATGAGGACCGGTAGGTGGCAAAATTCAACCAGCCTTAGGGGTAAAATAAAAAAAATAATAAACACAATCATCTATTATACAATCCCGAATCCCATGCTTCGTGCAGGAGAACAGAATAAATTAAAGGGGCCTTCATTATAGGGGGCCCTGATCGTGTCAGTAGGTTGTATAACTCATGATCGCTTTGTTGGCATCCTCAAATCAGATGTAAAATAAAAACAAAATTCTGTTAACAAGATAAGATTAAAGGTAGCTTTTGTACAAGAAGAATATCTGGCCGACCAAAACTAACTCTTTTGAAGACACTAAATAAACGGGTGATCAATTATCCGTTGTGTGATTGTTCTAATATGCTTATTAAAGAATTTGTTTCCTCTTTTATAAAAAAAAAAATTTATAATAAAGTTTATGATGACACCTTATCACACATTGATGGTCTCTTCAAGTCGCTGTATAAAACAGCTTTTCAACGGCGGCAATTAAAAATAAATTCTAAACAAAAATAAATTATGCAACAAGATTCTTGGCTGCGGTAGAAATTCATACAGTAAGGCAATATATATATATATTTAAAAGATATAATAAGATATATGAAATGGAAATAAAAATTCGATGGCAAGACTATCTAGCACAGAATAATAAATTGCCTACAAAACCATTTTTTCGAAGATA
Source organism: Parasteatoda tepidariorum (assembly GCF_982258835.1). Taxonomy (NCBI): domain Eukaryota; kingdom Metazoa; phylum Arthropoda; class Arachnida; order Araneae; family Theridiidae; genus Parasteatoda; species Parasteatoda tepidariorum. The sequence goes on from NC_141755.1 coordinate 35,988,639, forward strand.
GTCATGTTAATTAAGTAAGCAGGCGATCGATAACAATGAATACGACTATAGTCCGTTCAGCAGAAAGATAAGAATCTAGATGTAAATGAAAAAATAAGTCACTTGGCGGCGTTAATCAGATGTTTGGCGTGGCGCTAAACAGACGGCCAATATTTATTACCTTTATTATGTTCCTTGCCTTTATTTGTTACCTTAAAAATGTTCCTTTCGTTACTTTTATTATGTTATGTTTATGATTTGTATGATTTGTTCCTTATCATACAACAATGGAGGACGAAGACAGTTCAATGTTCAATAACAAACATTATAATTCCACTGTTATTCATTTTTAGTATAATTAAGTAAAATTGAAGAATGTAGATAAAATCCCCAAAAATTGAAAACATGATCAAGATTCTGGCAACCAATCTGTTTACTTTCAGTTTATCTTTAGCGTAAACGAACTATAGTTCTACTGCGTGCAATAATGAGTGTTATACCTGTCATTTAAGTTATTTAAGAAATCTATTTCTTTTTTATATTATTTAATAAAATTTTCTTTTTTATATACCTTGACCGATTGTTATTGGGCATAGTTCCATACCATTGGTCACATAAAGTTGTTCAAAGCCGGTAACAATAAAAAAAAAATATTATCAAACAGCAGCCGTCGCCATAGCAACGCATGCAATGACGACGCATGCGCACTGTTTATATTACTCTTGAACACAGTTGAAAAGTGTGATGACGTCCAAATAAGATGCACACGCCATCAAACCCAAAACAAGACCCATTTTGCCAATGGGTAAAAAGATAAACAAAAGTAAAAATTGCACAAAACAAAAGACAAAATATGTAATACGAATCTCGGTTGTAGCAAGAATTCAAATAGTATGGAAGACTTTTAACAATAATTAATAATTAAGATTCGTGACATAATATGAAATCTTAACTCTGACGATAAGATAAATAGAAAGTTAGTATTGAACAAAAACAAAGCTATAGATGTGTTATACATAAAAGATGATTTGATAACACTACCGAACGTAATAAAAAATTTTTCTCTTTTATGTTATGTGAGAAATTTATTACTATTTTATAGTATTTAAAGATGTTTTTTTTTTCTTCTTCTATACGTTGATAGAATGTTATATTTTACTATTTTACAAAAGATTGCCGACACATTATTGGTCGAAGCGCTTTGGTAATGATTTTGATAAAACTAACAATAAAATAAGGTTTTATAATTAATGATAAAATTTGATAAATGCTGTAAAATTTGGTAAATTTACCATGATATCTTAGAGCATGGGATAAAAAACCACTTATTCCGTTTCAGTTTTTTGTTTTTCACTATAATTTTAAAAACCAGAATTTCCAATAAACCGTCAATAATATAAACGGAAAAATTACCGCATAAATGGTAAAAATACAGTATACTTTCTTCATATTAACCGGAATTATGGTATTTTTTATCAGAAAAATGTCATTACCACTCAGTGCGGTTATTCTAACAGAATTTTTTTTCCTCGTTATTATTTCATTTATTTGAGAAATTCTAATTTAGAGATGCAACCAATTTAAATGATATGTTAATCTATATGATTTGACAGCCGATGTAAAAAATTACTCAAGGTGATATCAAAATATCCATATTATATAAATTCAATACTTAAACAGCTTTAAAATAAAATTATATCTATGTTAATTAAGTAAATGTAAAATAAAAACCTTTCTCAATGAAACGATTAAAATAATAAATAAAATGTGCTCAAGAAGTGTTTCATTGCCAATTATAGTAACCTGCGAAAGTAATCAACCAATAAGATAATTATGGCAACCCTATTAGTGATTGGATAAAATTCTAACTACTGTCATTGGGAGGTAAGTCCTTAAGACTTCACATAACTAGAAACAGCTTTCAGGTTCGCTTAACTGTTGCAAGAGAAAGGGTTGGCGAAAAGAAGAAATCTAAGTACTTTTCGATAGAAAAAATGTGCCAAAAAAAGAATCACAAAGAATTGAAACTTAATGAGAAGCAGATAAAGTAAAAAGTTTAGAAAAGGAACAATATCAAGTTTTTTGGTATAAAAAATAAAATGAAAACAAACTAATTACTTGAATTGTTTTTTTTTTAATAATTATATTAAAATATTGTATTTTTTTTAAACCTATTAAAAAAGTTGAGCTTTGCAATGTATCGAAAAATATCGATATTTTTTTCAACACCTCCATAGCGATTTCAAACTGTGTCTCTACGATATATCGTGAATAACACGTTTAACAATTATAATTGTAAAAAACGATAAGATCGTGATCACTATTGACAAAGATAAAAATAGTATATTGGAAAAAGTCGAGAGTACAAAACATAAATATCGAATGTGATAATATTGTCAACAACGATAAATACTTAAAAATTAATGGCATATTATCGAAATAGATATTATCAAATATCATCGTGAGAGGTGATACATTTTATTTAGGGTTATGAAAATATTCACCTAAGTAAAAATAATGCAGATTAATTTAACTGGTAAATATTGCGATAAGTCATGATATTAAAATTCCAATATTATACTACATAATTAAAAAGTAGAGTAGATTTATTGGAATTCTTTTTTCTTTTTTACTAAATGAATATTTCTACCTCTATCTTATTTCGTATTTCCTTTTCTTAGTAATATATCCATTAAAATTTTAAAATCACAATAGCAGTTTAACCCTTTGTCGCAGAATGTTAATTAAACATATTTTTCATACTTTTTTTCATTATTTTGTATTAATTTAGAGCGAAATAAGTAAAAAATATTATATTTAGCTTTTTAATAATTTATGGTTATGAAATACACCATGTAACACTGATGTCTTTTACTGATTTAAAAATAAACTCTTCCAAACAGGTCTCACTTCCAAAGAATAATTTTTCAAATATTCACTTAGTTACTATTATTTAGATCTAAGTGAAACAGTTATTTATCGTTAAAATTTCTTTAATTTATTAATAAATTCGTGGATATGAATGGGAAAAGTTTTTTTTTTTTTCAAACTACTTTTATTTATATTTTAGTACAAATATAATTCCGATAAATCTCACAGATTTTTTAAGTAACTATTAGACTGTTTTTTTTTATTTTTATAATTAATAAATACAAAAATTACTCTAATTAGATTTATATATTTATTAGATACTTCGTAAACTATAGAATGTAAGAATAGCTTTCAGCATTAGTTAAAATTCCATGTATACTTAAATCGAATATATGTAGTTTTAAAAATATTTACATATGTATTAAAATCTGTGAATTCTTGTAGTAAGATCCATCGATATGGTAATAACCTTGGTGCTTTTTTTGTTACTATTAATGGGAAGAACTCGTGTCCATTTCCGAAAACAGAAATCAGCTCTCGAATGTCGAACACGTATTCCCCACCTTTCCTCCCACGCATCGTTAATCAACTTGAATATGCTCCAAACATCACCTCCTTCCACTCCCCTCCCCAACTACTCTTCGCCTTTTACTTGTACTTAACGTAATGAAAGCAAGTCTCTGCATTGTTGCATTTAAGTGGTTCTCTCTTTGAGGACGATAGGTCCGATGACGATTAAATGGGTACAAAGTACCGCTCGTAAACGATATTCATTCGTTTTGGCTTCTGCAGACGATATCGATGAACGAAAAAAATTAAGCAAAAAAAAGAATTCCTTTAAATGAGATGGTTTAACATTATGAAAATTTGGTATCGTCTGCATAATTAAACAGCATTCTTTCTTCTTTTGTAATAAACATAATTAAAATATGCCATGTACAATACATTCAGATTTTTTTTAAAACATCTTTTTTAAAATTTCTTTTAATGAGTAAGCTATTTAAAAAAAAGTGCAAGAAAAAAGAAGGGTAAGACAGAGTGGGGAATTTAATTTACGTTCTTGTACCCTTGAAAGAATAAAATATTAATTCCAGTTTTCCCTCCACCACATACGTTAAAAAAAAGGGAAAAGAAATAAACAAAGAATAGAAAGGAAGAAAAAAAAACAAGCACACGTAGAAAATGGACTGATATTGAGTTTAACAATCACTAAGCAGAAGATAACGTTAAACTGAGAGATTACTAAACATGCAAAATATAAAATAAGGAATATTTTATCTGTAACAGAATTAAGGAAAAGTTTTAGAAGTAATAAGATCGTCAAACGAATTACTAATTTTTTTAAATAAAAACTTCATATATTGATAGCAAATTGTAATAAATTGCATATTTAGTTTCTTTAAATTAAAGGTACATCATATTTTTACGAAGAAATTAAAAATACTAATAAGATTTGCCTTCTGCAAATGATTAAATAAAAACTTCGTATATTCATAAAAAATTTTACTAAATTATAGTTTCTTTAGAGAGAAGGTACTGAATATTTCTATGAAGAATTTTAAGATACGAATAGAATTTAGCATAAATGTTTAAAAAAAGAAACAAAGAAAATATACCTATGGAAAAGGATATGCAGTTATCATGATAAGTTATTTTACTGTTAATTTATACAGTTGTATTTTTGCCAAAATGATAACACTTGAAGTTAGAAGATATAATAACTTAAACTTAAGTACATGACATAGAGTTCACTTAAAAATGTTTTGGCTTAATTCCAAACTTCTGCGAAGAAAGTAACGTCTATTGTCAGCTGATTTAGTAAAACGATTGATTTCAAACAACTGAAGTTACAAATATTAATATCATTTAACGATATGAAAAACGTTCGAAATGTTAATAACATAAAATATTATATCAATCTATACACAGTTTTAAGATGAAAAAAAATTGTAAATGTTTTATTGCTTTTATGAGTAAAAAAAAAATTATAACAAGTCAAACAAAATAATTATAAACAATTTCATATTTTGAAAGCGAAAAGGTGTAAAATTTAATATCTGGGTTGTTGAAAAAAGAACTTGATTTGAAATTTTTTTAAAAATTAGAAATGAAAAAAAAAAACAGTCAGAAAAAGATTTTCAGAGTAATAAAGCAATAAATGGCGCATTATTTAAATCATTTTCAGATATTCAATTTTAAGTCTTATGTTTTTGAATAGAATATGAAATTCTAATGCGATTTTTGTTTTGGTATATATTAATTACCAAACGATAATGTTTCGAAAAATATACAGTGGCTAATTTTAAAATTATAATCAGCGCTTAATGTGATTAATTCTTAAATTTTAAGAAGTAAAACAATTACTAAATATATACAAAATATTTATCAAGCCAACACGTTGTGAAATAAAAATATGCAATAGAACATTGAATTTAATAATGTATAAATAAGATTTGATATAACCCATGAGACAAAATGCAAAAGATTTTAGATATTCCATTTGATGTTTTTTTACTCTTGAAGTTCCAGAAATGCATTTCTTCATCCATTTGTATAAGAACTAAATCCGATCTCGCGTTTTCCTACAAATCACAGAACAAAAACAAATAGGTGTTTGAATAATACAATTCGAGAACGGAATTTTTGCGAAAGTTTGTTTGTATTACTAATGGTAATATATGTAAATATTAAAACCATCCATGAAAACGAAAGAAAAAGGAAGCTCCGTAGGAAGATTTTCAAAATACGAACGATTTTATTCTCCATGATTTAAATTCGAACGGTAAGATATTTCCATCAAATTGGCTCTTTCAATTTCTTTTTTTTTTACAGAGAATAAAAATATGTTGCCACAAGAGCTTCATTAAGTCGCCTATAAAATATTCTAACCTTGTTATGTTTGTATTTCATGTTTGGATTACACTGTTTTATTATTCGAAACTATATATACTGGTAAAATATTGGTTTAAATCCATCCAATATGAATGAAAATATAATATTTCAAAATAAATGGAACATTACTTTTTTATTTGTTTGAACAGGGTGCGTAGCCAAATTATTCAACAAAAAATAAGCACCTTTTAAGCCCTCAAAAAATATTTTTAAGCACTTCAAAAAAATATCATTAATTAGGCAGGGTTGGAAAGTTTTTACAATTGATGGTTTTATCTTGTTTTAACCGTCATGTCAACAAAAAAAAAATTGGTATTGTTTTTGACAATTGTCAAAAATTATATTTTGAATCGGGTAAAACGAATGGCGTTTTCATACGCTACGAACTGGCAATACGCCGAAATAGACTGGGGTTGAATTAATTTTGAAAACGTTGAATAGAGCAATGTGAACTGTGTCGTTTTGCATTATTCTAAGTGAAAATCAACATAGCAAAGGAAAAATCTAATTTATAGAAAGGGAAAATTAAGCACTTTTTAAAAACACCCAACGAAAAAAGCACTTTTAAGGGCTTTTAAAAATCGAAAATAAGCACCTTTAAGCACTTTTCAAAAACGCTACGCACACTGTTAATAAAAGGAAAAAATGAAGGAAAAAAAAGAATCATTAACAATGTATGAAAATTTTATAATTATGATTCAAATGTTATGTTTGCGAACAGAAAATTATTAATAAAAAATTATGAGAAAATAAACTTCAACTAAAACTTTTTTATGCTAAATATTTTTTTTTGCTCTTATTTTGTGCAAGATTACTTTTGAAAGCAAACGCTTAATAGTTATGAACATTAAAAATGTTTTATTATTTACATACAGATAGATATCAGACATTTGTTTCCAAACCTGTTCAATCTTTTTTTTTTCCTTCCCCAGAACTAACTTTTATCAGCTTATTTATTTATTTTATTTTTAAAACTGTTTTTTTTTCTAATTTTTTTTATATATTAATTATTTATTTTAAAACTTCTATATCATATCTTTTATTAAACCACCGAATAAAAAGTAACCAAATAATTTGCGTTTAATTATTTATTCTAAATTACGCAATTATAAATGTATTATGTTCCAAATATTAAGTGTTGTGATTGTTCATATCTTAAAAGCGAAAATGAGACTCAAAATAATCTATTCGGGTCAAAAACTATAAACTCTGACAGTCCTGTATTTTTAAACACCCAGTTAATATTAAATTCAGCTCAATCAAAGCATTTCAAGCAAACTCAACTGAAATTTTTATGAAAACTATTGAAAAGCAATCGGATCTTCAAAAGAATTACATTTAGCTGCTATTTTTTTCAAGCATAAAAAATTAACTTTTCCATTTTAAATTTGCATACGTAATCAAAGGTGTCGCTAAATTTTGTATTCTATTTTATTCTATAGACAAATTAAAATTTACATTAAATATTCAATCCTCCAGCGATAATTTTGCAACTTAAAGCCACTGTAGTTATTTAAAATTTGTGGGAGTTAAAAATTTAAGTTAAAAATTTACACGAAACTATTAAAAATCTTGAAATAAAACAAAACTAATAGGGATGTTGAAATAAATACATAAGGAGTGAATTATTTGAATTTGAAGAGTTGAATCAAGATAACAATGAAATTATTTGATTTAGATGACAGAATCGACAAGTTTGAATCACTATTTCTAGTTCATTACTCAAAACATTGTTTTGAATCACTGTAAAAATGATTCCAACAAACTCCAATTTATTATGCCATCCAATAATTTGAACCATTCGTGGAAAATGAATATTTGAATCAATAATTCCTCAACACAAATGTAAATGACTTGTTTGATTTCATCATCATAGTTGGCCAGACACCCCAATGTGAGCCAATGCCTTTTTCATAAATTGAAGAAAATTAGACTCCACTAAGTCAGCCCATCTCAACCGCGGCCTTCCCCGCTAATAAACAAAGCTCATAATAAAAAGCCCCGCTAATAATAAAGAAATACAATACTGGAACTTGTTTGATTTACGGCAAAAATAATAATTCGAATCAGAGAATCATTTCAGTTATTCAAATAAAATAACTGAATCTGAATACATAATATAATCATAACAACCACACAAAAAAAGATACTAGGCCAATTTATTCGCCGAGAAACATAAAAAAAATAGTGCTCTTTTAAAATAGCGGAGCAAGGTGATAAGAAAGATTTTTCCGAAGCGCTTTAGTACCGTAGTGATTAGTCGTAATCGAACATAAAAGAACCTCGTAAACAAGGCCGAAGCAGGGAAATCCCTGGGTACGGGCCCCGTGACTCACTTTTAAAGCAGTCAATAAAAAAAAAGTTTTTTGTCATTCAATTGTATCTAGGACGGACTAGTTAAATCACATCAGAATCGTTTGGAAAAAAAGGTGTGGAAAGAAAAAAGGGGGAAATTTGTTGAATTGTATTTTGTCGCTATTGTAAAATAGGTACATCGTGGGAGAATACCTCTTTTAACTCAATTTAGGGACAGATGGGGGTAGAGAGGGAATTCAAGGTCTGTTATATAAATGGTTTCACTCATTCAAATGTTAAACTGTTTCGGAGGCGACAATTTGTATTTGAGTATGGATTAACTCAAGTTTTTTTATTATTATTATTATTATTTTTAAAAAAAAAAAATTCGATTTGTTGTCAGAGTCGGGGCTATGCAGGGGTCGGAGATGAAAAAATTTGCTCGACTCTAGTTGGTTGAAAGTTATGTCCTGTACATTAAAAGAAGAAATGAAGTTTTTAGTTTTAAGAAAATTATTTAGACAAATATTTTTATTTGGTATGTTATTATTGTAAAAATAATTCGAATTATTATTTATAAGCATTTAATCTATCACACTTAATCGTTTTTGAACTTATGCTTGAAGTATTGAAAAAGTATACGAATTCGATAACCAAATTTTTTTTAGCTCTTCTGAATTATTTGTTTATTTATAAAAAACGCTTCTGGTTAAAATAGCTAAACATCATTTATATACGAAATCATTAAAAAAAAAACTTTTTCCCCTTTATGAATAAAGAACTTCTTTTATATACTATTGATACTGGTTTGATTTTAAGAATATCTTAAGATTCGGAAAAATTACGTAAATAAAAATATTCTTTTTATAGTATTAAGTAAGAATTTTAATTTTACCCTTTAGGAATGTATTTTTCATTTTCATGAATTCAATTTGTTTTCGGAGGATTCACAATCTCCTGGACATGTTCTAGCTTGCAGCTTGACTATACTATAAGGAATAAGCCACACACACTTGCTTTTCATATATTATCTACAACAGATGCAATACTTTTAAATAAAATAAAAATGAAACGTCACGCATTTCTCGCCATATTATAATAAGTTTTTAGGTTGCGTATTTAAATCGAATTCAGAAGAACTTATTGGCAGGCATAGACACATAAGATATTAGCACAGATATATACTAAAATCACGTATAACTCGTAACATTTTTAAACAGATTGTAAATTAACTTTCTATCTTTTTAACTTTATCCTGATATATATTTTTTTTTTCATAGATAAAAATTATCATTAAATAGTTAAGCATTTTCCGGTAGAGAAAAAAACAAAGCACTTAAAATTCTATAAGTGAATAGGAAATTTCAAACTCTAAAAAATGCCATTTCTTTTAAAAACTCCAGCCAGGTTGTCATACAGAGTAATTACTTTGCTATTAAAAGACGCTAACGAACTATTTCAAAATAACTTATCAGAAAAACTTTTTACTGAAAATACTTTATTCAGGCAAAGTGATCGAAATAATTCGAATTAATTTCATAACCGAAGCAAAGTGAATTTCTTAATAAATCAATCTTTGAAAAAAAGCCTTTCATGTGCTTGCTCTAATTTCATGAAAGTAATTCCATTTGCAGCCTAAAAGATAACACACTTTTAATGTTTTAGGGGCAATCTCCTTTTCTCTTTTTGCCCCTAAATAGTATTTTCTTCTTCCGATAAATCTCTAAGTAAGCTCATTTACAGGGTACATTGATTCTGAAGCATATTTTAAAAGCGTGCGACACGAACTTAAACCAATAAACCGAACAAGCAGCCTCGACTTGCAAATCCTTTTTGAGAATTTCAGAAGCTCTTTTAAAACATCCCGTGCCATTAAATTTCCATAAAGAATCTTAGCTCTTAAGGAGAATTCGATGGAAAGTTAAGACTTGCATAACTTTGAGGAAAATCTAATTATGGATCTTCTATTCAATTTTCTTTTCACCTCCCATGATGGTTGCTACCTTTCTCTTTTAGCTTACAACTTTCACGTCTAAAGAAATCAAAATATTTAGGAAAAGGTAAAAATGAAACAAAAAAAAAAACAACAAAACGAAAACAAAATAAAGCGAAACGAGATAGAGATCTCAATCGTTCTCATCGTCTGACTTCTAATGAATCTTCATTTCACATCAGTTCCATCGCCGCTATCAGCAGACGATAAAATTCAAAAGTTGTTGGGGAAAAAAGAGAAAAAAGAACAAAGAAAAATTTATGTATACAAAATATGAAAACGATCAAAAGCTTTTAAGAAAAAACGAAATATATTCCGTTTTTTTCCCCTTTCCTTTATTAAGAACTTTGATATAGATATATATCTTACGCTAGATATATTCGAATGATTGGCTTAGAAGGAATGAAATATGTTTCCCTAATGAAAAAGAAAGCAATGAAGTGGAAAAAGAAGAATAACAAAGAAATATTACAACAAAATCCGGTAAAGATCGTTTTTCGAATAGGTAGTAAAGTTTTCGGTGGCATCGGATTGGAGAGATGTGTGTGACACTACTGCAATCTATCTATATAGCAATCGTCCGCATGAAGATGAATACGTTTCTGGAATGTTCCATGAAGAAAAATCTTATGCTTGGTTGAACTTCTTTTCCAATATTTCTGTTGATTTGAGAAAATAATGTGACACAAAAATTTTGCTTCATTCTTGTTTTATGAACATTTTTTGCTTGAAGTCATACGAACTTTTATAAGCAAGACATAAATGTATATATCAAGATCTGCTTTATTTTTTATTTTAGAAGCATTAATGCTGAGCATAATATTCACATGTGATAAAAAAAATCTTCAAAGGAAAGGTAGGCTATCGAATGTTTTTATTTGCATACTTTAAAATACACTAAAATAAATTAATAGCTAAAATAAATTTTATTATTATTTAAAATAAACTAGTAAAAATTACAAACTTAAAATTTAAATTTATTTAAACTTTTAGTATGCTCGATTGAGAATTTTTAATCCTTAGAAATTTTTATTATTAATTCAATTAAAAATTACGACTGTTAAATTTTGAAACGAATATACAGTACTCGAAATATTCTATATTTCGTATTAGAAAAATATCTAAATGCTATTAATTATAATTTATAATGACAATTGTTACATTATTCAAGCAATTTCAGCAATGCCATCTGAGCTTAATCATTATATACAATGAATGATATTAATCGTGCATTAGATACAAGAGGATGATAAAATTTTAAGCCGATTAAAAAATTCTCAATTATTTCAACCAGTAGATAATAGCAATACCGCATTTTAAACTAATCCAAAAAATTAACTGATTTATGGAGATTTCTGTCTGTTTGTAAAGTGACAATTATTCGGAAAAAAAGTTAACCAATTTTGCCATTTTCTTTTCCAGTTTATTATAGGAATACGGCTTCTTCAGTGTAATTCATTAACTTTGTTTTTCGTAGCTCTGACACCAAGGAAAATAAAAAAGCCATAGTACAAGGGCCTTACACTTAAAGCAACGCGATGATTTTAATATATTATATCTCCTAAAAACCGAGTAGACATAAAAATTTAAATGGAATGAGCAATTTACATTAATTTATAAACAACTCGAAATATCTCTTAGTAGTATTTACGAACAAAACAAGAATAATGACGATATCCTCTAAGAATAATCATCACGCAACTTTTAGCAAGGACTTTGTCAAAACAACTTTAAATTCAAATTGTAGAGGCTGATTTAAAATAAATGATCTAAATCAATAAAAAAAACAGTAAAAACTAAAGAGACTAAGTAAATGATCGAAAAAGTGACGAAATTCTAGGTTACGCTAATGTTTTGCTTACTAAATTGACTTCATTTTTTGTTTTAAAAAAACTAAATAAACTGTGTTAGGATAAAAAAGCAGCAAAAACACGATAAAAACATGTAGTATACTAACATCACTGTAATGGAGTCGCGACCGGCTCTTAATGGTCTATGAAATATTAAAGTAAGTTACTTTCCGAACCAGATGGTAAAGTTATGGGGGCTCGATTCCCATAAAATGGAGATCAGAACATTAGAATTTAGTGGAAATTGGGACAACACGGGACAGAAATCAATAGCGGAAATTAGTCAGCAAGCTGTACTAATATCCAACCTATGCTTATTTTTTTTTATTTTGAATAAAACATAAAATACCTCGGTTTTATTAGTTTTTTTCGTTACAATATTGCATGAGTTTACGGTCGCTGTTTCAGACACCGACATCAACGGTAATGGCTGGAAAAATTGTGTCCTTAAGTAACTGCAGTAAAAGATAACATCAGCTACGATAGTTAACATCAATAATTTCAAAAACGCAGTTTTATTGGAGGTAGCAGATTTTGTTTAGAAATGGTAATCACTTTTAAGTGAAGTGGTTCAAAAAAAAAAGTTTGCAAGTTTGAGTAAAGTAATCTACACCCTAAGTCCATGTACAGTTAAAATTTAGCATTTATATGTTCGAACTGATGTTTAAAATGGTTTTAAGGTGTCAAACAAAATATTTTAATTAACATGTCATTCAATGGAAAATTGCCATGTGAAGAACGAAGCGAGCCATGTGTAGATGAAATAAATTTTCAGCTATAGCATTAATATGGTAATTAAAGTTATAGGTAATTTAAATAGGCTCAACTAATAAAAAAAAAGCAGTGGTTGGAAAAACTACATTATTTTTGTAGTGTACTACATTTACATCTACTTTTGTTGCAAATGTAGTTAACTACGACTACAATTACTTAGGAATTGTAGTGACTTCGCTACTTACACTTGTATAATTTACCCTGATTAAGGAACGCGGCAAATAGTTACAAATATTGCTATTTTGAAATGCTATTCTAAAAAGATGTTGCACATCTAGTATATATGTTTTACTTCGAACTTTACATATATATTACTATTCCTGTTATACAAAGTATATCCTGAATAACGAGTACAAATCCACAGGATATTACATAATATACAAGATACACATCCTGTATATCTTGAACGCATGTTGTTCAAATATAGCTTCTTAAAACTTCTCTAAACTTCATTCGTGTGCTTTTTTTTTTCTTTTTTTTTTAAACGAACATTTTTAGCTCATAACACAAAACTCTTTAAGAAACAAAACAAAAAAGAACTACAAAATTGCTGGAACACTGGAACATTATACAACCAAATAAATATTTCACTTTAATGAAGAATGCAAAAAATTTTAAATAAACCACTCAGTATTTTTTCACAGCTACAAACGATAAAACAGGAAATAATTGTTTAGGGCTTCTACAGTTAAAATGACATACACAAAAAAAGAAACTCTGCAAAATGGCAACGAAGATGAAAAGAAAAGAAAACAAAGAAAACCAATCGCTCAAGAAATAAAACGCTAAAACGTACATCCGTCTTTTCCCTTCAGGCTAAAAAAAAAATCTTAAATTTGACTGGAAAATTATCCTTATTGAAATATATTTCACGCAGTCTTTTTAAGTTGCTATGTTTTTCGATTTAAACGTTGGTAATTTGCTTTCGTTTAGAACAATATGTTTTCGTACTTAACTAGTTGCTTTTTCATTATGTTGAAAACTTATTGCCAAACGATTTTTTTTTTTTCAAAGAGCTTCAACATTCTTTTCAATGGAAAAAAAGAAATAATCGAATCTCAGTCGTTATTGGCTGAAGAGATTGTCGTATTACTGGTTATTAAATGTTCCGCGGGAGCATTTTTTTTCCATAAAGTATTAATATAATAGCTCTTTAGTTTTATTGTCAATTATTTTATTAATTCTATTTTATTACTTCACTGAGTTCTTTTTAAGAGTTAATAGAATTTTATTTTTATAGTTTGTGTGAAGTTTAGATTTGAATTTGTATTTTATATAAATTGTTTCGCCATTAATACTTCATTTTTATGGATTTATAGATCTGCTTTTATTTAAATGGAATAAACTGAATAATCCAATTCAAAAAATTTGCTGTGTTGAATTAATAACAAAAAATTTTTGAACGTTGTTTAATCACTAGTAAATACAAATCTGTTTGCATGAAATTATGTTTCATTAAATACATAAATTATACAATAAAATTTACTACAGCTAAATAAATTACGTAATACATTTTGTTTCCAAAAAGTATTAATTTAATGGCTTTTTAGATTTATATGCAATTAATTTATTAATTCAATTAAGTTCTATTTTTATTGCTTAAGTGAGTTGTTTAAGAATTAATAGAATTTTAATTTTATAGTTTAGGTGTAGTTTAAGTTTAAAAAAATTTTCATTTTATTTAAAAGAAATTGTCTCCCAGTTCCTCTCATTTTTATGGATTTGCAGTTTTTGTTCTTATTTAAATGGAAAACATTGAGAAGTTTAGTTCATTACAATTAATTTAATTACAATTCGCTACAATAAATTTACAACAAATGTTTAAACGTTGTTTTATCATCAGCAAAAAAAATTATTTTGGAAGAGGTAACATATCTTCAATATAAAATGTAAACAATAAAATATTATTAAGCTAATTAACTAATATAAATAAATTGGGTAAAACGAGTTTTTATTTATTTTGATTATGATATTATAGAAACATGGTTTTTTTCATGATACGATTTTATGCATTAAATGTTTTCCAAAATAATATCTAAAACTTGAAAACAAAACAAATTATTCGTTTATTTATCTCGTCATTTAAACACGTGCTTTAGTCAGAATTTTTATCAGTTCTTTAAATCATCAAATCGGATATTACATTAAAAATATATATTGTACTCAAAATAATGTTTAAAACTCATATTGATTAGATTCTAAGATTAAATGTATTCGTTGGAATATTTGATTAAGTTGATTCATTTCGTTATTTAAATCGTTATCTTTGAACCGATATAAATTAGTTGCGTCAAATCAGTTTATCCACTCATTCGAATCAGAAATAAGCATTAATTGAATATAAATCATTGGTTCTGTTACTGATTCAGATATTTTTATGAAATATTTTTTGCTTTATCCGAACTACATAATATAAACTAAATAAAAGCATTTTAAATATAATTTGAACTGTATCAATCTCGAAAACTGACTATCTCGATTTTTTTTTTTTCAATTTTCCTTTTAACTCTGAGATATCAAGATAATACTATTACAAATCAATCTTTGAGATATCAAGATAATACTATTACAAATCAATCTTTGAGATATCAAGATAATACTATTACAAATCAATCTTTGAGATATCAAGATAATACTATTACAAATCAATCTTTGAGACATCAAGTTAAGATAATAAATATACAAATCGGTTATAATATTCCGGAGTTTTCCGGAATAGCGTTAGAAACGGAATTAAATGAATAAAACAAAAACAAAAAAAGGGAAGCCGTAGAGAGGAAGGGGAGGGGGAGCTTACGGAATGGCACATAAATATATATTTGTAGTCAACATTTTTAACAGCTGTCAGTGATCACATCAACAATGCCGAGAGTCGCGCTTTGGTAGCGCGTGTCGCAAGCAGATATTCCTGTGACGTCATCTTGTCACGTGGCAACAGATGTTCCAGACGAGTTTAGTTGTTTGTTTTAGTGGGTGGCGAACATTCACACACCGTCCGAAGCGGCTGTTTCATCGTTCTTAAACAAACAGAGAGTTTTTAGCTAGGTGAAAAAAAAATTCTGATTGTCTGGTAAAACTGCTTTCAGAAGGAATGAAGAGATCTATTTTTGTTCTGAGAAACTGAATTTATAAACTTTTTGCAGAGCTTTTTGTTTTCACCATTGGATTCAAGAATAATACAGTAAAGCAACAATTCGCAACTTACTTTTTTAAAAAGTATAAATAATCAGTACTCAGCTAGGAACTTAATTTTTAAAAAAAAATATATCCATTACATTAATAAAATCAGTCAAGATTCATTACCGACAAGCTGACTGTAAATATGTTTTTTAAACGACTTTTTATTCTAAAAGTCTGCAATTTCGTTCAAATGCACCAACAATATATTTTTTTTTTCTTTAATCAAAAATAGAAATTTTAACCATATTTCTTTCGTATTCAAAAACGCTTTAAAACTTCAGATGAAAAAATTTAAAAACTAAATACAATATAAGACACAATACAAAAACGAAGAAAATCGAAGAAAATGTATAAGTTAATAACATTCCAAGTTGCGAAAGAGCTAAGCAGTCAATCATTGAAACTGTTTCCACTTTATTTATTACTATGATTTATAATATATATTGCTTACAAGTTATATAATGGATACAACTTTGATGAATACTCCACACTGTTAGAAATATCTTGGAAAAAATGGTTAAATAACAATTTATTTAATTGTTGTTTTGCCACATTACAACAAAACAGTCAAACAACCATAAATAAGATGGTATTCAAACTGTTAACTATGAAAAAAAACTGTTTATTAACTACATTCACATAATACGGCTAAATAACCAAGCCATCAACTAAGCCCACTTAAAAAAGCAACTTAATCCCTTGAAGCTGGATACATATTAAAGCCGAGAGGGCTGATATGTCAGTCTCATTCCCAACAGATCGGGGGTTCGAGTCTCAGCGTTGATACCGCAATCTTTCCTCCATTCCCCAATTTGTGACCCTGGGTAGTTAGAATATGATACTCTCATCTACGTATCGATGGCAGCACCATAAAACTGCTAAACTATGTCCAGTTAAATTTCTTTTTAACTGTTTGGAAACCATGCTAGTTGTAAATGGTTGAAAAACCATTTAGTTTTGCATCCATGTTTCTTTTTAACCACATGAAAACGGTTTCAAGACCGTAAAAGAAAACACTGTTTTCAACCGTAAACTTTACGGTTTATTGGATGGACTGATTACTGATGGTTATTATAAAAAAATTTTACACTGAAAATTTTAACAATTTAGGAAATTTAGCGTTTAATATGTACTCTGGTTATAAAAAGTCTTCGTACAGAACAGTTTTATTGTTTGGAGAAAAACTCAATTTTATTTGGGAAATTTAAACTAAATTTTAGCTTTTAAGAATGCTTGAAAAATGTATAATTTCACCACTTCTCTCATTTTAGTATATGAGAAATATTTTACTTAAACTTTATTTTAAACCATATTAGCTTTTAACCACTTTGAAGCTGAAAACCAGTTTATATTCAATTCCGAAAATAATATTCTACTAAACAAATCTAAACAGCAGGGTTCGGAATTAAACTTAAATTTTCAACTCAAAAATACAAAGCAATTATTTTTCTGATGTAAAAATATATCACCATTTCCCCGGGGGCAGTTGGTGGCGAGGAATTTTCCAATATCAAAATGAAAAAAACACGAAACTTTTCGAACGCAAATATTTTTAATTATATGCCTGGCGTTCTTAAAAATCTCTGGCTACCTTCTTAATCCGGCGTTCATCTTTTCGAATGTAAATTTTAGTTGTTGTGCTCGTTAACTTTTACCGTGGGTGTTAGGGGAGATAGTTTTGTCAATGGATTTAGTGAATTTAAATCTTCTTAATTGCAAGACATGCTTTAACTTATCGGCAAGGCGTATGCTAATTATAAGAACACCCTGCCATCTATAAAAGTCTTATTTTCTTCCTAAACTGCTTCTTTGTTTAATAAAACACCCCAATATATGTTGGAAAAGGGTATTAATTAGCGTGTCCGTTGGAAAGTTGAATAGTACTTTTATGCTGCGGTTGATTATTTTGTGTTTAAATTATTTTAAAGAGCTAATGCCTTAAAGGGATCAGAGAGTGGAGTAAGTTATTAATTAGACAAGTTTTAGTTTAATTTAATAATTTTATTTTCTTGCATTTTTAATGAGGTGTCTTATTACTTAAGATTTGACACAGAGCTACTGGCTGTTTTTGATTTAAATTTTTTGTCTTGTTTGGAATGCAAACAAGGAGATAACATGTGCCGTATCTGCATTTATTCAAACTAAAAAAACTAGATTATTTTAATTTTATTATAATGGTTTTAAATGTGGAAGATTTTGAAATATAAAATATGTCCTAAGGAGGAAAAAGGATTTTATATTGCATAATTCATAATGAATGTATGTATCAGAATACTGGACTTATGCAAGACGTTAGTTAATTGCCTAGGGCGTTTTGATAAAATTCTGGTAAAAGTGTACCTTACGTATGATAATGACGATTCCTGTAAAATAAAACATAATTTTGGTTAATAAAACCAAAATATGCGGAATTTAAACCATTCCTTTGGTATTTTTTCTGTCTAGATAATAACGACTTATCGGAAAATGATTTTTAAAATTATAATTCTTATTACCTCAAATTTAGGAGAGAAAAAACAAAACTGGAAAGGAAAATTAACCGAAAAAATTGTTTTTATGCAATGCTTAAAGACAGCGGTATCCAAATGGTGTTGTAGGGATTACGGGAGAAAAGATTTTTTTTAACTACCTATGTTTTTCGAAACATACACCGAAAAGCCAATACATTATGACCACCCTCCATCTATAACAATGAGCTCACCCAGGTTTTCATGGTTTCTCGCGCAGGAACAATGTTTTCATGGGGCACATTCCTCATAGAACAATCCCTGACGTCTGTAAGCTACTTGAACATAGTTGCAGACCAGGTTCACCCATTCATGGCAACAGTTTTTCCTGCGGGGGTGGTGTTTACCAACAGGATAATGCACCATGTCATAAGGGTCGAATCGTCATGAATTGGTTCGAGGAACATTCCAGTGACTTTCAAGTCATGTCTTGGCTCCCAAATTCACCTGACCTTAATCCAATAGAGCATTTGTGGCCCTACTTGGAAAACCAAATTCGTGCTGCCACGCTACCCCCTCGCAATGTGAGGGAATTGCAGGACCAGTTGGTGAGCGCTTGGTACCAGATACCTCAGACTACCTATCAGCACCTTTTGGAATCAATGCCACGGCGGGTGCTAGCAGTTCTGAGGGCTAAAGGTGGTCCTACATGTTATTAGCAGGGTAGTCATAATGTAATGGCTCTTCGGTGTATATATATATATCTATAACAATAAAAACAAAAATTTACTTTAGATAGAAAAAAGTTTACTTTCAATTTTTCTTAAATTTGAAAAACACATTTTATTTATTATGGTTTTTTTCAGAATTGTCTTAAAATTCTATAAAATCTGATTCAACAAATAAAATTTTTTGATTTCACTTGTACAATATGGAAAAACTTGTTCAAATAATTAAATAACAATAAAAAACAAAAAAAGTAAAAAATAATTATTAAAATTTACTAAGACCTAACTGCTGTTTATGTTTAAAAAAAAATTTCCTACATAAAAAAATATTTCAAGTTTATATAAGTAAATTCTTATTGGAAGAAGTCTACAATTTTATTTGTTACAGAGTTTCTTTACACGTTCTCCGTTGGGATTATCATAGACTCAGTACTCACATAATAATTATAGCAAGAATGTAAATTGAAACAAAAAAGAAACAAAAAAAAACTTGTTTTTACTATAATGCTTTAAGAATTGTCAATGTGAAAGTTTGAATTTGAATACATATTTGCTGCTTTTAGTTTTATAAGTATATAAATAAATTATGATCATATATATATATATATTTCGATTAAAAAAAATGTTCGAGATTCATTGTTGTTATTTTTAAATTTGACGTCCCTAAATCCCCTTTCAAGATTGATAAAATTCTAAGCGAAGCCATACAATATCATTAGTGATGAATAAACTAAATAAACTAACTAAATACGCTGAATAAACTAAGTAAACTAGATATTTTTCCCAATCTCAAGAGATATATGAGAAATGCAAACAATGTCAATTCAATGTTCGGTAAATAATTTATTCTAAAAAATTCAGTATTAAAAATATTTTGGAAAAAAATGTCACAATATTAAAATGACAACTCTTTGACTGTGATATTTTATAAATTTTTTGTTATATTTTCAAAATGAACCCAATAACGTATTACATTTTATTTACTATTAAAAAACTATAAAGGTTAATTCTGAGCTTGAACCTGTTAGCTTTTCCGCACAGAAAACTAGTTTTCACCGACATTTTTCTATGGAGAACTAGAGTTAGGCCGGGATATGTTCGTACAGGTTGGCCAAAGTGGCGAATAAATAAAAACTGTCCATCTCACAAAACACTAATTGAGGCACCCGATTTTGGAAAATCAAGGAATACAATACTTCATCAAGAGTCGTGGTGGCTCAGGGGATAGAGCTTTCGCCTTCCAATGACCGGGTTCGAATCCCAGTGATGGCTTGTACCTCCATGGTGCTGATGTAAAATATAGTCAGTGGTTGAGGGATCATAGGTTAGAGTCCCATGGCGTCAGGCTATCCGTGAGGGGTTTATCGTGGTTTTCCTCTCCATGCAACGTCCCATGTAATGTTCATTTTGCTAAACGCTATTCTGCACAATAGGAAAACTATTAAATGTTATGTCGTTAGAGATACTATGCCTTTGAATGCATGCTTTAGAATATTTGGCTATGCAGACATAGAAATGAAAAGAAGTTCCGAATTTATTCGTTAGAATTATCGGTCTCTCAGGGAACAGAGCACTTGCCTCCCAATGAGGTGCTCCTCGTTCGAATCTTAGCTGTGGCTGGTTGATATGAATTCTGCTTTCGGCTCGCAGAAACCACAATGATAATTAAAATACCCTTACTGTTAGCCGGATCATGGGTTGGAATCCCCCTGCCGTTTGTCAAACTGTGGGAGGTTTTCGTAGTTTTCCTCTCCATGTGACGCAAATACGGGTTAGTCCCATCAAAAAGTCCTCCATGAAGACTAATTTGTCCCAATGTTTGATCAAGGAGTTCCCTTTTCTCTTAGGTTGAGTTCAAAATTTCAAGGCTAAGGAGTTGAATATTGATGATTGTAAACTCAGAATTGGTTCGCCTGTTATAAAATAAAATAAAATTCCTTTTCTAGTAACATTTTAAACGATTTATTTTATTACTAGGTTATTTTTGTTAATAAAATCTACTGTTTTATTACGGCCATAGTACTGTTTATTGGCATATTTAGTTTAAGACACAGTCACCAAACTCATTCTAATTACATGTAAGTTTTCTCTTTCAACCTCCAAGGTCTTCATTTATTCATTGCAAATTTTAATTAATTTAACGTGCATTCAATTATTAAAGAATTTTTTTCTTGATCGTTTAGCTCACAAAAGTTTTTATCAGTATTAATAAAAATAATAAACGAGAATATGTAAGGAGGAGAAAAAATGGAACAAAGGGGGAGTACCCATCACTTTCTGAATATTTAAGGAACCCAACATCGACAACTTCATCGCTGTTACTGTCTTAATTGAGTACCATGGACACCATACTGCTAAAACCCCCAACGTTTCATCAGTTTTCGTCACTCTCATATCGCTCCCACCCCCCTGTCCCCTCGATTTCCTAGTCACGTGTGACCACACCCTGACTCCTTGATCTAGTCGAACCCCTGGGAGTCATTACTCTTGGGCCATCGGGGGCGGCAAAAATTATCAAAGTGTGATGGATTCGTTCGATTATTGTTATTTTCGGCTATGTTCTCTGCTCCTCCTAACTTTGGGGTTTGTAATTGAGTCCCAGATTACTCCCTCTTGTCTGTTCCGCCATATTAAGAAAAATCTGTGTCAATTGGAGCAAAACTCAGATTTTTTATAAGGGATTTATTTTGGATAGTAATTATTTGCTCCATAGTTTGGAGCATAGTTACTCTAATAAAATTATTTACAGTCATTACAAAAATGCTGCAAGAAAAAAAATAACCTATTTGCATATTGAATAATTTTAATAATAGCTTAATGGGTATTTAAACAAAAAACATTTACTCGCTAGTGAACTAATACCTTCAACTAACAAATACAGCCCACTATAGTTATCCACTATAGAGAGGGTTCCGTACACTGAAGTATTATTTTTTGAGGTGTTAAGGTTAACTTGTGGTTTATTTGAAGTAGCCTTGAAAAGCAACTCTAAAAAATCAACCCCTTAAGGTCCAAGCAATCAAGCAAATATTTTCACTTGCAGTTTTTTGGAGGTTAATAGATATCTACCTTAAAACAACCAGTTTCAGAGTCTGTTTTTTTTCTTTTTTTTTTACGTCATAAAAATTTTACCCGATCTTGGCAAACAGCATTGCTGAGCTATATCTGAGGTCATTTTATGAGGTGAAGATGAGGTTGAAATTTAGATTTATTGATGTGTTTATTTTTGGTGCAAAATATAACCTCGTTTGATACCTCATGTGTATTTTTTTACACCTTTCAACATCAAAAACACTTTATTATCCACTACATAAAGGATATAATCCACAATAACAAAAAATTTTATCCACTATAAAAAAATACTACACTCTTTCCCAGTCAAAACTAAATTCACGGTCCTTTTCATTTAGCTTCTTTTAGAAATCGAGCGAGTAATTTTATTTGGAATATTCAGTTTACATCCGCTTTTGTATAGTTTGTTTGATAGCTGCAGAATTATTGTCATTGTATTTATTTGTTTGAAATCATAAGGACAGAGCTGCTAAAGTACCGAAGAAAAAAAATGTTAGATAAATTAATAAATGGATAGAACAAAGGAAAAAATGGTTAGAACAAAGGAAAAAATGTTAGATGTAGTGGATAGTGGATAAACTGCTTTTTTTGAAGAAAAAAAAATAAAGATATGAAATGGATACTATTCACTAAAAGACGAATACTTATTTGCTATAAAACAAATAATACTCACTGAAAAACAATTATATCTGTAATAAAGTGAATATAATTTGTATTAAAAAGAAGCTGTCCTCTTTGTTATAAGGATACGATCTGAATGACATCCAAAAACGTTACAAAGTGTAAGTCAATTGTTGATAGCCTTAACTCTTCGTCTTCTTCATTGCAAGCATTTCAAATAAACCTCTTCTCATCTTTTAAAGCTAACTAATTTTTATGATATAAAATTGAATGCAAACATAAAAAAGCATGTTTGTTTATATATTTAAAAAAGCTTTATCATTCATAATTGGTAATTTTCATTTTAAACATAATTATATCAGTCGGAATCATTTTTATGACACTAAATTTTATGGATCGATCTGTCTTTTTATGACGCACACCGCACCAAGAAAATGACAGTGACTAAAATTAAAATCGTTTGCGAAAAATCATGTACCTTCGATAACAATTTCGAAGTTAATGAAAGTAACCTCTAAGAACGACCAACCTCCATCGACGGCCATTTTACTGTGGAACGGAAAGTGGTCGCTCCCGAGAGGTTTCACTGTATATGTAATATTAAAAAATCATAAAATAATGCTATTTTGCTTGATTGTAATAACTCCACTATTTGTCTCAGTTGGATTCTACAAAAGGCATCGTACCCAACATAGAATATTTTTAAGTCTATTCTGGATTTCTAACATTTTTTTTCTTCGGTACTTTAGCAGCTCTGTCCATATGATTTCAAACAAATAAATACAATGACAATAATTCTGCAGCTATCAAACAAACTATATAAAAGCGGATGTAAACTGAATATTCCAAATAAAATTACTCGCTCGATTTCTAAAAGAAGCTAAATGAAAAGGACCGTGAATTTAGTTTTGGCTGGGAAAACAACGATCACAATCTATGACAATTTAAACAATGTTAGAATCATTGTTGAATCTTTTCGCATCAGTTGCTCAACAAAGTTTTACTTGGCAAACAGCAATATTATGTTTATGGTTGTAACATGCTATTGCTGTTTGAAATATAATTGAGGAAAATAAAACAAGAACTTGAATTATAATGCTTTTATAACGTGATTTTTTGCTTAGATATAAATTGTAAACAATAAAATTTCACATTAATAGTCACTGTAGCGTGTACCATTGTTAAATATATCGCTGGTACACTAAATTCAAGTCTACATGAATACCGTGTAAAAATAAAAGGCAAAATCAATACAGAACAAATGCAGTTTGAATTTCAATCTGGCTTTCCCGATACGGTTTCAGTTAACATCTGTTCGAAATAAATAATAATTGAAAGAGCGTCTCGCATGAGGATTTTGTAACAACCAGGTAGGTATTTGAACAGCAGAAAGCGGAATTAAATTACCCAGTGCAAACAGATCACTATTTATTACTTTGCCAGTTCGTATAAAACGCTTCACAAGGTTTAACTTTTTGGCAACAGCTCAAAAGAAAAAGCGTTCGCAGAGAGAAATACTCTTTCCCAATGTTTAGCCTGGTACAAGTTGTCATGGTAACCGTTTGGGCGAACAAGCCGGCATTCATGATACCTAGCATGCGTGCTTAGTAGTAAATGTTATTCTTTTTTCTTTCTTTCGTACTATCTTGCTCGTTGAGATTTAAATGGAATTGATAACAAGTGTATCCTGTTCAAAGAGAAAATTAATTGTACTTCCAATTTCTTTATTTTAGTGAGTAGTTTTAAAAGGATAGTTTGTGTGAATAAGGTAATTCAATATTAACTGAGGAATAAATTGTATGTTAATCCAATGTCGAGTTAAGCATCTTTTATAAGTTTAAAGAGAACATACTTTTGTAAATAATCTATAAATTTGAAGACTTCTATTATAAAACTCCATTACTTTAAATACAATCTTCGTAGAGTAAATGATAGAAGTTAAATACGGAAATTAATGACAAATGCATTTAAATAAATACCAATAATACAGATTGCCGCGATCTTTTTTAGTTCGATAAAAGGTACAAAGAAATAAAATTGCAGCAATACTTTACTGTAAACACTAGGTTACTTTTCGTTCAAAATTTATTACAAACTTCGAAAGAACATTTTAACAAGAAACAAAATACGCCCGATTTTATATATAGTTGCAGAACGATTAAAAATCATAGTTTATCAAAGTATCAAAAAAATTGCTTCAAATTAAATTTTTTTTCGTACACGAAAAAACAAGAATTTGCCACAAAATCACAAAAAAAAAATTATTATTAAAACTACGTGATTGTTAAGAAATAAAAATATACCATAAGCCAGTAAAGAAAAGAATAGTCCGTAACAATTTTTGGAAGTCTTAAAAGCTATCTAAAATCTGCAGAAATTACGAAAATTCTATACTACGAATAAAGAAGGTTCTGAGGTACCAACAATAAGAAATTTTATATTGGAAAAATTATAACTAAAATTCCATTATAAAGAAAATAACCAAAATTAAATTATGATCCAAGTTAATCATTAATGATAAGATCATTTATATGATAACTAAGAACAATTAATTTAATGTGAGACAATACTTTCATGTATTATTATAATAAGGATTTTTTTCAATGAGATAGTATAAAAGAGTAAATATTGAAAGTCGAAACGTGACATTTTTGGTCAAAAACGTGAAATTGAGAAAATGGAAATTATCCGTTGATATACGGAAAATATAATGACGGGAAAAAGTAAAATTCCACTCAGAGATACTTTTTTCGAAGAAAAAAAAATATACAAAAATGACGAATTAAAAAAATGCACAAGATTCAGTAATGTTTTCACCACCTAATGTAAAATTTCCCGCAAATGAGTGATTGTGTCAACACTTCAATAACGCATACAAAACCTAAGGGGAAAAAAATAATGCAAATAACGCTTGCAACCCGTTCCTTTCCCACCAAACCAGTCGATTTTTCTTCATCTGCAAGCGATTTTTTATATACAACACCCTCATAAGGAATGACTTGTCAAAAAAACTTTTTTGTACTGCCCTTCACCCATCAAATAACGGCACACAAGCCGCAAAATTACACACCGTTACACGTGTTCTCATTAGAAGTGTCTCACACTCCGTAAAGCTTTGCACGTGCACCCTCCCCCCCCCCTCAAAAAAGCATGACGTGTTCTCCACTCATGACGCCCTCACCAAATCTTCTTCGGCCACCCCCGTACATCAACAGTTACGACTGTATTTTCGAATTTTTTTTTTTATTAGAACGACCGAGTGAAATTTTTCCCATCATAGAGTCTATGCCCTTACCTGTCTGCCCGTTACACATTACGGTTCACGCGAGAATAGGCAGGGGCAGGCGCCCCCAGTAGTCAGAGATGTCTATTATTTTCGAGAGTGATGAAAAATTCATTGTTCCGCTCAGGGGCGCTTGTCACGTTCGGGAGGTGGGGAGGAGCTCAAGGATTTGGATTTTAGGGGGTGGGTGATAAAAATTCAGTGTTAAGATGGAATAGATTTAGGAGGTTAAGGGTCTTGTTCCGACATTTCACTTCTAGTTCAACTTTTAAAAAAATTATACATACGATACTTCCTTATTTATTGAGTAATTAATATTTTTAAATATCTTTATAGATTCATTTTATGCATTTTACTTGAAATTAGTAATCAAATTTAAGGTTATAAATATTCTTAATAGCTTGTATCTATAATAGTTTTTCTGAGTTTTAAAAATGCTTATAACCATCAAATTTTATATTTGATTCAATGAAACATTCCAATGCATAAAATAAAGGCAAAAGTATTAATAAAAATTTATTTGATAAGAAAAACATTAATTCAAAAATGTTAATGGATTAAACTTTTATTAATTGAAAAATATTAGTAATAAACAAAGAAAATTAGAAACAATTGATTCAATAACTAACGAAAACAAACAAATTTTTGATGAAAACGTTTAAACTTGTTTCATTGTTGTAACTGATTTAATGACACTTGGACAAGAAAAGCTCCCTCACCAGCCATTGGTCTTGCGTATTAAGCTCGGAAGAAATACCAAGAGAGCACCACTAGGGTGAAAGTACGAGTTAGCTCAGAACCCCCTTATAGATGGTAGCACCACTCATCCGTAAGGCCACTTCCACAATTTAGACATAAATCTGAGGGAAAGATATTTTTCTGGGGATACCTGTACCCAAGGTGCTGCTCGGAGACTGACCACAGGGCTTCCGATTCCACTGATTTTATGAGCATGTACTCGGTGAGTCTTAGATAAGTCAAGGATCGAATCCCGACCCCTCCGGCCCTAAATCTAACCACTGGGCCACCTGAAGAATTGAAAAGCGACTACTCGAAGTACCTCCAAATTTTATCTGACAATAAAACTGTTCTTGACGCGTTTATTTTTTCCTCGCTTGCCTAACTCGTGATTCGACAGATTGTAAAAGTAAATAATATTAATTTTCGAATTTTCTGTGCATACTTTTATGAACTTCATATTTGAGAATGATTTTAAAAATATATACTAAGAGCAGCAATCACTGAACACTAAGCATAATCATACTTTAACGCTTACGTATTTTACTAATTATATTGAATTGGTGAAAAAGTTATTTCTGAGACATTCGATTCTTATTGCTTACACAATACAACATTTAAGATAAGAAAACCTTCCTTATCTGAATAGTTCTACTATGCAGCAGCATACGTGAGGTCTAAAATCCTTTAAATTTAATAAAAAACTAAAAAGTCAATAAAATTATAACTGCATATATATAATAAAATAAAGAAATCTGGAAACAATAAAAATTAAAACTGAAGCAAAAAATAAAAAAGAATTAAAACAACTTAAAATCAATAAATATGAAAATTTTTAAGAACTAAAATTAATTTTCTACCAATTTACAAAACTTTCTTAGGAATTATTTTCATAACGAATTACAATAATTAAAATGCATTAATATATAATCCGGTAATTTATTATTCTATAATTAAGAAATGAAATGTTAACAATAAATTTAAAACTGTAACTATAGAAGTCTCAATCACAGAAATAGTCATTTTACCCCCCATACTTAAAAAAAAAAAATAAATAAAACACATTTCGCCATAATTATAATAATTAAATCCATGGATTCTATGAGCTTAATTCTTAATTAAGGGTTAAGACTGTCATCAATTAAAAATTAATTTTTCAAGGCTCCTTAAATAAATATTTAATACTATCCTCACTGTCGCCAAATTTAATGACTTTGCCAAACAACACTTTCAACAAAACTTCTGTTAAGACAAGAGCCATTATCGCCAATCGAATCCTCCTCTATCACCCCCACCCATCTTTTCCTCAGAGACTCTCTGCCTGCACAGCACGCGAAATCCATGTTCGAAAGGGGTGGCCGGAATTTGTTTTACTTCTTGACCAGTGTGGCCAGGAAACGGAACATCCAGGGGCGCACACCGCCAGTCAAGAAAGTTGGCTTCCTCTTTGGCGGAAGTGGCGCCAGAATATGCGAAAGAGAGGGTGTGAAAACGGAAGTTATTCATAATTTGGGGGAGGAAAAGGAAAGTGTCTTTATAACGGAACTGATTTCTGTATTATAATGATGTTGCTATTTGATGTACCCATTATGAAATTGTATTCCTTATATTTGTACAAGTACAGCGAATCATTTCGTCCTTGCTAATTAAAATGTAGCTGATAATAATCATCAGATAACTGATAATAATCGCTAAACTGAGGTTTCGTATCTATTGACTTCTAAAATCAGTAAACAGAGGTGTAAATTACACTTACATTTCAACTTGAGAGAATTGTATAGATTAGGAATGAATATATAATAATTTAGTAACTCCTTAATTAGTCGTTTTAGTACATATAACTACAATTTAGAACATAATTTAGAAAAACATAATTACATTAATTTAGAATAACAAAATTTACAAAGCTAGGACTTCTTAGTTTTGAAAGAAGATTGCAAAACTATAATAGCAGGGCTGTCACTAAAATCTGGAGAAAAGAAAATTGTGTTTCTTTTCTATACATATATTGTACTCAATATATTAAGAGGAAATACCCTATCACTGTGCTTTTGTGTGAGCTATTTTAAGCTAACTATAGCAATTTAGCAGTTGGAAAAACTTACTACAAGAAATAAGAAACAGCATTTCGACATATTTAAAACAAATAATATGCTATAGTAAATAAAATAGTATAGTATAGCTGAACTACCATGTTTAAATATTCATTAGATTGAGCTTTAAAAGATCACCATTTTTTTTTTTAAAGACGGAAATAAGAAATAACATTCCTTTTTTTTCTATTTTCTAAAGAAAAATCTTCAATTCCCGGTTATTTTTAAATTTCCTAATTTTAAATTACCTTCATTTTAATTAGGTTTTTCTTGTGAAGTAGTAAACGTGAAAATGCATTTTTTAATTAAATAATTATCAATTAATTATTTTCGATCGATTGAACGTTTTGATTGATTGAAATTAAAGCTTATTGGTACAAAATATACATAGCACTTAACTAAAATTACATCAGGTACTTGGGCTACCAAACTCAAACGATGTTAAAGGCAAAAGTGCAAAAAGAAAACTTAACTTCTCTTTAGTTCTGAAGAGGCATAAATTGTATCCTTCTTTTTCGTTTTTTAATTTCCTCACCAAAAAAAAAAAAAAAAAAAAAACATACTTTTTTCCCTTCGAAATTTAACAATGGTAAGAAACTTTTCTTTTAATTTTGGTTATTCAACGATAGTATTTTTTATTTTTCAACAATCCTATTAATCTTTTTTTCTTTTTTATTTATGCTATTAGTATGAATTCTATCGATTCTGGTCTGAAAAGTTATTTTATAAGCACACATTTATATCAATATCAGCAGAAATATTGAAATGAATGTCAAATTTGATGTGCAATTAATATTTCCTCTGAATACAAAAAGTAAACTATCTTAAACTTGCTGTTTAAAATAGCTCGAAGAGAAAAGTCAAGTTTAAAACTATTGTAAAAATTGTAACTTTATTTTTCGTTCATGATAACAGCGTGAATACTGTCACAATTTTGGTCTGAAAATTATTTTATAAGCCCACATTTATATTAATATTTGCAGAAATGATATCAAATTTGATGTACAATTAATATTCCCTCAGAATACCTAAAGTAAACAATCTTAAACTTGCTGTTTAAAATAGCTCGGAGTGAAAAGTCAAGCTTAAAACAAACTCCCTGGAAAAGTGGTAATCAATTTAACTGTTTACAAGTCTGAAAATAAAATATTCATAACGGGTGCTCGCTTTTCTAAACATTTACAGAATAAAAGCTTCAGCATGAATAATGCAGGGCAAAGGATTGTAAGAATATGACTAAACCAATAGAACTTGCCAAGCATCACGGTTAATGGAGCGAGGGGAGGGGGGTACACAGTTAACTCCAAAGTTGGATTTCATTCCTTTTGGGGGGTACTGGGGCGGGCAGAGATAGAATAAAATTATTTGAGAAACTCACTCTCTGATTTGTTTGAGAAAATAGCATTTTCATTCCTTTCAAAAGGCATCTAGAATACCATGAATTTAAAGTAATCTTAGACACGTTAAAATTTCGCTCGGCGATTATCGCCCTAAATGCTTCGCCCCTTTTTATTCTCAAAAGGGATCAGATGATAGAATAAGACGCTTTATCACATTTGAAAAGCGTATCGTGATTGCAAATGATATAAATATGAATTTCGCAATTGTGGTGTAAAATAATATTGAATAGTTTATTGAAAACTCAAAAGTGTTTAGTTAAACATTTGGTTAAATTATTTATTCGGGGTACTATAGATTATTTTATTTTATAACCGTCGTTGAGAAGCCGACCCATTTTAGATTTAAGACAACTAATCTTCAAGTGTGTAGTCTTGTAATTTTGAACCCAATCCAGAAGACAAGGGATCAAGTATTGGGAGAAATGTGCCTTTCCGAAGAACTTTTTAATAGAACTACGTTACATGGAGAGGAAAATCACAAAAACATCTCAGGTTAGGCTGACGGCAAGAGGACTCTAAACCATCATCCGCCTACCACTGAGGATATTTTACGTCACCACTGTGGTCGGTGCAAGCTGGGTGCGGAATTCGTATTAATTAGCCATCGCTGGGATTCCAACCCTGTTCACTTCATTGGTAGACGAATGCTCAATCCCCTGAGGGGGGGGGGTATATAGTTTTATTTCGTAATTAAATATGCACATTTATTTAATATATGTTAATTTTTTTGTATTTTCCTTGTTTCAAGTTTTTCTGTTACAGTCAAAGGCCGTCCAAAGTGACCTTTTGCCATCAGGTCCCATCTGCAGCAAGGTTCTTCCAGTAAATTTGTTTTCTTTTTTTTTTTTTTGTATTACATTCTTCTAATATATATTATTTTCAAGTTTTCAGAATAAAATTAAGAAGAAAAAAAACTTTATTTATGAATGCAAATATATATAAGCAATAAAAAATTCAAAAGCATTTGATTAGATTTTGACAGACATTGTTCGTTTTTTAATACGAAAACTACCACAACGAAACGATTCGATTTGAAGAAATACGATAATGTGCTGTCGTTTCTGAATTTCTCATGCACAATTTCATATCTAAAAGAAAGTAAACAACCCTGTTTCTTTTATCTCTCCCCTATTTTGATGAAATCAAAGCTGACCTGGTAGTCTATTTTGATTTGTGTTGTATATATCATATTTTTTGGTTTTGACTGTCTGCACAATTGTTAAAAAAATAAAAAAGTCAATAGACATTTAGCTGTAAAGAATTATATGAAGCTTGTATAATTGGTAAAACACTGGTTTAAACCTTGAAATCAAAAACTTGATTATTCATTTTTTTCCACAAAAGAAAGATATGGACATTAAAAACAAAACCATTAAAAGGTCTCATTTATAAATATCAATTTGATGAAACTGCAAATTACTTTAATTTGCAAGTCACCTTCATAGAAACTTTTTTGTTAATAAAGGAAACTTTTAAAGTTAATTTATATACCTCCAAAGGATAATTTTTTCTTGTAAACTGAAATAATTTTTTTGACTCGTCGGTTGAAGAAGTGTGCCAAGAATTAGGCACTGATATAGTTCTTTTTTAACCACGAAGTCGTCATATTCTTATCAATTCCAGAGATCGCAATTCCAAGCCAGATGTTTGCTTTCAAAATCTTTTGAGTGTGGTTTACAGCATCGCTTTAAATAACCACGTGTAGGTAGTTAAAAGGCAATTAGTATCCCAGATAAAATGCAAGAGACACAAAAATCTTATGTCCCCAAACGACGTTTTACGAGATCTTCCAACTGTTAAGAAGGTTGATGAAAGTTTCCCTTCTAAACAGAATGAAAAGTTACGTTAATATACGGGGCTGTTAAGAAATATCTTTAAAAATTGTGAGTTGCTGTAATGATAAATGTTTAAAAATGGATGTAACGATTTAGCAAAAAGGAAATGAAGGTTCCAATTCTCATTTATAATTTAGTTCCATAGCATTTAATTGAGTGAAAATTGTTTTGTCAACTACTGGCCGAAACGAACGTACTTTCTGCAGTTACATAATAGCAATACATAAACACACTTTGGACCAAAATGTAACTTTCTTTAACAGGGTGCGTAGCCAAATTATTCAACAAAAAATAAGCACATTTTAAGCACTTTAAGTGCTTGAAAAAAGCACCCAATAATATTTTTAAGCACTTTAAAAAAATATAATTAGGCAGGGTTGGAAAGTTTTTGACAGTTAACGGTTTTATCTTGTTTTAACCGTCATGTTAAAAAAAAAAAAAATTATTTTGGCATTTGGCAGCAAAAAACATTTGTGAAATTTTGAATGATGTAAAACGAATGACGTTTTCATACGCTACGGACTGACAATACGCCGAAATAAATTGGGGTTGAATTAATTGTGAAAACGTTGAATAGAACAATGTAACTGTGTCTTTTTGCATAATTCGAAGCGAAAATCAACATAGTAAAGGAAAAATCTCATTTTGAAAGAGGGAAAATTAAGCACTTTTTAAAAACACCAAATGAAAAAAGCACCTTTAAGGGCTTTTGAAAAACGAAAATTGAAAATAAGCACATTTAAGTACTTTTTAAAAACGCTACGCACCCTGTTTAAAATAGAAATGCATCGGTTTTCTAAAAAAAAACATAAAATAATTCATTATTCTTTAAAGTAAATTTTTTTAATTAATATACTAAATTATCTCGCATTTAGTAACAAAATTTTTAAAAGCATTGTAATTTAAATCTTTGAAAAAAAACTCAGACGTATGAGGCTTTCATAGAAACATTTTTGGCATTGTGTAAAGTGCATAATATTCAAAATAGCTTTTTTCGTTAAAAGAAGATTAATAAAGATAAAAATATAAAATTTTAAAAATTATAAATTATGTATAAGGTACGGAAATTTTAAATATTATTTACATTGCAAAATACCTAAATTAAAGCAGTTGTAACTACTAAATGAAATATGCATATTGCATCACAAAAAAGTATACATAAGTACCTTTTGAACAAAAAATAATTTTAAAAAAAATTCATAGAAATTTCTGTAGCAGTATGGTAAACAAAAGGAAAAAGAAAATATAAAATAATATATTATTTCAGACTATATACTTATCCATACTATATAAAAATTTGTAATTAGTATACTAAATTACCTCGAATATCATGAGCAAAATTTTTAATAGCATTATAATTTAAGTAAATAAAAAAGGAGAAAAAAACTATAATACCTAGTTACATTTTAGGTATTGTTTTAAATGCATATTAATCTGAATTTCCTTTATTTTTAAAATAATAAATAATAAAGATAATAATGAAAATTTTATAAAGTGTAAATTATGTATAACATACGAAAATGGTAAATATTATTTACATTTTAAAAGAATTACAACTAAAGTTAAAACAATCGTATTGATTGAAGAAGTATGCATATTATATCGTTTAATCAAACTAAAAAACGATTCTAATTACAAATATTTCAACTATTAAAAAGGAAAAAAACAGTTCATTTCACAATTTTATTTAAAAAAATCAATTTATAATAAAACACGTAGGAGTTTGAATCATTTTTAACATGTGAAATACGAATTAATATACTTTCTAAATTAGGTTTTTCCAATTAAGTGTTTAACGACAATTTTTAAATATATTTTAACTAAAAAGTAATATTTGGCTCAAATATAACTAAGTATCAGTAGTACAACCATTTTAAATTAAAATTTGTTCTCGAGCTTGCTTGATTAAAAATAATAAAATGCGGTCCAATCATTATATAATCTAGTCATAAATTATTTTCAAGGTATCAGTCCCAAAATAAATAAGACACCCAATTTTTACTTTTAAAATCAAAGTACATTTTCTTGAGACATATATCATAAAACATACAACTAAGTAGCTTATGTTTTATATGAATCATAAAAATCATAAGAGCTCGAAATTCATACCAAACAATAATACGAAAAGCTAGAAGAAAATGATTGAAATGATAGAAATATCAGCTGTCAACCCTAAAATATTAACATTTACTTCCTATTTCACTACCAATCAAGCATCGGCACACCCACACGTTACAAATATTTATCCCATTTTTATCCATTTTTCCCTCTTCACCCCCTGAAACGAAATACAGAAAGAGGCTATAGCACTAAAATAATGCCTAATCCTACTATGCCGTGTCTGGTGCCGATAAATAAAACATTCTTGACAATAAGCCTCCGACTTTTATGCCGATGATAAATTAATCGGCGGGCAGCCAGGCGCCCCTGTTCAATCTGTAATAAGTGTGCCGGAGAAAAAAAAATACAGGGCCACAGACAATTTGCAAAAACGAATGAAACAGAAAACGAAGTTAGAATAGGAGACCGAAAAAAAAAAGAAGGCGCTCATATTGTAAAATAGATCCCAATATGTGATGGAGGTCATTATTCGGGAGAAGGGGAGCAGGGACCCGCTGTTTCAAGGGGGCACGTGCCACCTGGACCTATTATCAATGGCCACTATATTTAATCGAAACATACATCGGTCTCAGCCTCTCCAGCGGAAAATAGATTTTTAGTAAGAGTTCTGGAGGGGATACCAAAGAACCATCTCCCTTTTTTTTATTGTGAAATGCAAGAAGAAAAAACTTCACATCACGCTTTTTTAAAAGGCTTTTTTTCTGCCATACAAAAGGCTTCCCTTTTACTTTACCAACATGGGAGTATTGAAGTTTTTCGAGAACTTCAGCTCGTATATAACCATGGGTTAGCAACCGTTTTCGAGGCATTATTGGTGGAACTTCGGAGGTTTCTCAATTTACACGCGATCTTGATCGTAGATAAGTGATTTTGGGGCGGAGGCTATAAATTTGGTATTGGTATTAGATTATTTAATGAAAATGTGAGCATATATGGGAGATGTATGGGGATGCCCTACAAGTTTTCTAGTTGTTGGTATCATTCACGAAGAGTGTCTAATTTGCTGTAAGGCTTCGAAGTACATGAATCGTCCTTCGGATACTAAGCAGTCACGCATTAGTTTTGCTAAAAATCGATATAAAATAAATTTATATTTTCAAAATAGTAATATATTTATAATATTAGAACTCTTTATAAAATATATTTGAATTTATATCAAACGATTTCACTCTGTAAGCGAATTCATAACTCGAAATCGATTGGTATAATAAGAAGTTTATTAATTCCATTTGAAAAATTCGCAAGAGAAATTTGTTGCATTTAACTAAATGCATTTAAATAATTTTGCTGTTATTTAACTAATCGTTGCAAATTTTTTAATAGATATCATAATTTCAAAAGTATATAAGTTTATGACTTTCAATTAAAAATAAAGTTAAATATTATTACGAGTTAAGTAGTAGAAATTTATTGAAATCATTAATTTTCATTACGTAAATAAAATGCTCAAAAATGATAAATAATCTGTTTTGAAAATAATTTGTTATTGAAATGAATAAGGCGAGTTGTACCAGAAACAGACAGGTGGTAAAAACTCCAAATTTCCATTCAATTGCAACTTTTTTTAAAAATGAAGAAAATCGAAAAATAAACATCTGAAAAAATTCCATAAATGACGAACATCAAAAAGGTAAACATCTATAAAATTAATGATTAGGAAAATATCGTTTCGTTGTATGGAGAATATTATTATTTTAAATATTTTTAACATTCCGATGGAAAATAAGATGTCAGAATAAATTCGCTGAATATAGATTTCGTTTTAGGGAAAATACACAACAACATAACTAAAAGTTCTATGGATTTTTTTTAAAACGAATATTCAGATAAATATTTGTCATGTTAGTTTAAGTAAATGAGGAAATTTATTATGATATATATTTTGTTTTGAAACATTTAAAGTATTACGGCTAAAAACCAAGTAAGCCTTTACTCAAAAATTTACAATTCATATTCATATAAATATGACCTGATCGTTCCTATGACTTTGACTAATAAAGAGTTCATCATGAATTGAAATATGAAAGTTTTATTTTTCCTAAAAAAAGAGTTTAAAAAATTCTTTACACACGGCAGAAAAATTTGTAATTCAATGGGTTTTATTTGCATTTTAATCGGTTATAATTTTTTATAAGGCTAAATAAATATAAAAACTGTTTTGAAATGGTAAATATCTAGACTTTTCAAAATTGTGATAAATAAAAAAAATCGTTTTTCCAACTAAAAAAAAAAAAGATTATTACACTCTTAACTAAAATTAAATAATGAAAGACAGATTATTTCACACATAATAGTGCGTAATTATTCATACATAAATAACGTATGATTGTACGTATCTTATTATATAAAACGCTAATACGTACGTATGTATGTATCAATAAAACCGATGATATTTCTTTTCTCGCGCTGGCAACAGTTTTCATTTTTAATTGATTGGATTCGGAGCGCAAGAGCACGTAGTGAGCATTATCAGGTTGTTCAATTCAGATTCATGCACTAAAAACATGACAATATTTAATTCAAACTCAATTAAGAATTAATTAATTAATTGAAGTGAGAATGCTTTAAAAGGCCGCTGTTGAATTGATATTTTTCTACTGGGAGCTACCTAAACGTCTAAAAAACAAGTGTTTGTATTGCATGCATTGAATTTTTTTATATTTCGCGTTTATTTATGCACTGAATTTTCACGCTTTAAAATGCAGAATATTAGTGAAGCAATATTTGATAATTTATTTTGCTAATATGTTTCTTATTTAGCTAATGTTTTGATGTTTTCACCATGTACAATCTAAATAGCTTATATTTTTTTTTAAAAGCCAATAAGAACATTTGTAGAATTCTTCTACATAAGTACAATACTATGTCTTTGATGATAAAATACTATGTCTTTGATGATAAAATACTATGTCTTTGATGATAATATATTATGTCTTTGTGCTAGAACATTGTGTTCATTGGCGAGCGAGCGCAGCGAGCCATGGTTCACGACGTGAACCACATAGGATTGCGTAGCAATTCTCGGGGGTTGGCGAGCGTTAGCGAGCAGAGGGCGGAGCCTCCTAGTCAATAATAATTCATCACGCATTAACATGATAAAAATAAATAAATTCATTTATCTTTAAATCAGCTACAACATATATATGCCATTAATACAACACACGAATTCAAATAACCTTTTATGTAAAATCTGCTAAATGAAATGAATTCGGTTTTCGAGGGTCAATAAATGGACAACGTAAGATTTCACTTTCTTACAAGTCCCCTCTCACCACCAAAACTTTATATTTTCCGTTCGTAAACTTCATCGAATTCCCCTGTGGACAGCAACTCGTTTGTCAAGCTTTAGGGATTTCTCGCAAAGGATTTTTGCCACGTAGATGCTCGACTTTGAGTTGCGAGTCCATCTCTAGGAAAAAAGTAGGACAGGGATTTAGAGAGACATCTATTTTCACTATACCTAGACATTTTGAAAATTTTTACGCTTCTTCGTGTAGTATTTTATCATAATATCGTACTATTCTATAGCAGGTTTAACTTATCACTTAAATCCCTTGAGGTTGTTGTACCTAAATAGATGTATGAAAGGCAACCTTTCGAGAAGTTTGACATGTTTCATCTTTAAATAGCTTTTGGCACCAGACATTTTTTTTTCAAATACTAAATACCAACTATGAATAAGTCTAACTAATATGAAGGAAAAAAAACTGTTTAATTTTGTTAATGAAATGGTACACATATATTTCAGAATTTATAAGAATTTTGCAAAGAGAAATTTATATAAATGTAACAAGGAAATGAAAACTTCGTGTATTTTTTTAAAATAAAATAAACGCTGGCAGAGAAGATGAACTTTTTTCCATTAGTGTATAAGTTAAATTACGATTTTGTAGGAGCCTCTTAATTTTCTTCTTAACAGTAGATTGCCTAAGGAAGTCATTTTGACTGCTTTTAATTTCAATTAGAAAAACAATGATGTATATAATGACACAATATCTTAGAATTTTGCACAACATATAATTTTTTTATTGTTAATATTTATTAAAAACTTGCTATATAACTGTAAATAATATAAAAAATATGAAAAATTAATTTTAAACAAATTTCTTTACACATTATTTATTCTTTTACAATCCAGTCATTTTGACTGCTTTTGGGCAATATAGGTATATACGTACTAAGTTTCAGTCTTTCTAGTGTTTGATTTTAGTTTGAAACTTTTAGTTTGATTTTAAACTATACAATTACTTTATGTAAATTATTATGCTGTCGTTCAGTTATTAACTTACATCAAATGAAAAAAAATTTTAATTTTTCTAAGGGTATGGTAAACAAAATTTTTAGTATTTAAACAAATTTTACAAGCATACATTTACAAATTATCAAGAGATAAATGCC
The DNA here is from genome assembly GCF_982258835.1 of Parasteatoda tepidariorum. Taxonomy (NCBI): domain Eukaryota; kingdom Metazoa; phylum Arthropoda; class Arachnida; order Araneae; family Theridiidae; genus Parasteatoda; species Parasteatoda tepidariorum. Next base: position 36,027,209 of record NC_141755.1, read on the forward strand.
ACAAAAAAAATAAAAACTTGTTGTATTTTTCTTTCTTTATTAATTAATTATTATTTTTCTTTTAAATATAGAGCAGAGAGCAATAATAGCACAGAAGACGAACCTTTTTCGACTAGTGTACAAGTTAAATTACCATTTATTATTGCATGAGCCACTAAATTTTCTTCTTAAAAATAATCATTAATCTTTTACTTTGATTTCAAACTATAAAATCACATTATGTAAACTAGATGTTTCCAGTGAATTTTAGTGAATAAAAGTAATTTAATATGTACTCTCGCATACCACATAGAGGTATGCGTGCAATTGGTTCGTTGTTTCTGTGCTAGAGCAAAGAAAGAAGCAACAACAATCCTATTTTATTATAAGATTTACAAATCAAAAAATTAGCGAAAAAAATATTTTAATTAATTTTTTATGTGTTGAATTTCTAACCTTTCTAATGCAATAGTTTACCAAAGTCATTTATTATCCGCAGCAAATTTTAATATATTATTAAAATCTCTAAATTTTTGTTTTTAATCGAATCTTAATCGTACTTAATCACCTGTTTTAGATATTTGACACGCTTAATCTTTTGGTGACATATATACATATTTCTTTAATTGCGATGTATACATGTAGAGCAGTGGTTACCAACTGGCGGCCCGCGTGCCAATTTTGCGGATAATTTTCGTAAAAAATCTACATGGGTTTAAAATACTTTTCTTTCGTTAAAAAAAAACCCTAATTTCTTCGTTTCTGTGAAATTTAACATACCAACGGTGCAAAAAATTTATTTCTGAGGTTTTGCATCCAAGAAAATATTTCTTCAAATACAAAAGTCGTGTATGTTTCTTAAAAGTCTACTTTAAATATTTTAATTTGTTATTCAATATGTTTGTTTTGTACAACTTGATAAAAATCTGACAGTAATATTCAATGTTCCTTCAAACCTAAACCAGTCCTAGATAAAATTTTGATAAAGTTGCGGCCCGCCATTTAACTGGTGTTTTTAATTGCGGCCCTCGGCTTCATGTAAGTTGGAAACCCCTGATGTAGAGGTTGGCCTTAGGTATATTGAGCCAGAATTAAGAGCACACAGTGAGAAAATAATCAAATTTAATAATAAAAATTAACAATTTCAAGAAGAGTTTTAAAAATGAGTGCTCCGTCTGAGAGCTAAAACAGTATTGAGGTTAGAGATAGTGGCGCCATTGTTGTGCACAGATGTACAGGGTGTTCCAAAATTCTCCTTACAACTTCAAAAATTCATAACTTCGAAAATAAACAAGATATTTATATTCTGTCTTTTGGATGTATTACTGCAACTAATAAAGTTTTGTTTAGTACACTTCAACATGCGCACCATTGGTGGCCCTAAGCACTTCCAGTCTGTAATCAATTTCAAGCCAGGTGATGTAAAGATAATTTTGGAACATCCTGTATATTCTCACAAATATAAACATGTTTTAGGGCTTTTACTCACATCGAAATCAAATTCCACAAAATTTTATACATAGACTGAAAAAAATTCTTTCAGTTAACTTTCCAAACTTAAACAGAAATATTTTTTTTTTAAGTTTAGAAAGAGATTAACAAATAAATTTACTTGTTTTAGAAAGAACAAACAATCTTTCAAAAGCTATCATTTTTTTTAAATTTATACTTACAAAAAAGCAATTAGGTTTAGATAAGAAACGTGAGAAAGATAAACACGAATTACAAAATGAAGTGCGACTTACAAAACAAAAAATTAATGAAAAACACTTAAAATTTATTTTTCAGCGTAGAATTTCTAAGCTAATACTTTATTATAATATCGTACTTTCAGTGGCAGATTTATCACTAAAATTCCTCAGGGGTTTTGTACGCAAATCGATATATGAAAGGAACACTTTTCGAGATTTTTTTGATGTGTTTCATCTTTAAAAAGGTTTTGGCTTCAGAGATTTTTTTTTATATTACCTAAACAGAATGAATGAAATCTATTAATATGTTGAAGTAGAAATCTCATTTCACCAAAAGTAAATATTTCCTGGACACAGTCTGATTGATAGTGAAAAAAAAATCTGTTTTGAAGCTGAAACTTAGCTTGGTTTTTAGTTTAGAAGAAATACAAGAAATATTTAAATTTTATTTTTCTCAAAGAGTAATAAATTGAAAATTTTAAATTATTATTTAGAGTGTATTTTTTAATGTTTAAAGTAAAATATTTTAACTCCTTTCATCGAGACCGACGAAATAACTCGTCTTTCAGCAATATTCGCTGTACTTAATTGTATTAATGAATATGGTTATTGATTGAAATTGACAGTTATTTTTTAAAGTAAAATAAACACGTTTTTAAAAGGAATTTGCTTTTCGTTTCAATTTCAGTGCTGCGGGGGAACTTTAGGCGCAGAGGGTGGGAAAAAACGCGCCATTGCCGCCATGAAAGTGTTAAAAGAAAACATTTTTACCTCGGAAATGCTTGCATTAATAGGCTTTCAGTTGTAGATGCATGAAACTGCGAAAAAATTCCAGTTACATGTCTGTTCAAGTCAGTTTCTATCTTACTGACTCTTTTTTTTTAATGAATTCTTAAAAAATAACTTATTCAATGCATTCATACGCCGTTTCTCCGTACATTATTTTATTTTATAACTGGCCTTATAATTTTGAGTTAACTACTTGCAGTATTCAACTCCGCAGACTTGCAAGATTGAACCCAACGCAAAAGACAAGTAGATTTTGAATCAACCATTAAGAAAAACTAGCCCTCGTGGCAGATTTTTTGATGGAACTAATCCATATTTGCTTTACTTGGAAAGGAAAACCATGAAAACCTCCCAAGGTTAGCCTGATGGCAAAGAGATATTATTTTGTTTTATTTTATAACCGTCCTTGAACAGTCGACCCAATTTTTTGGGTTTACAACCACTAATATTCAACTCCGTAGGCTTTTAATTTTAAATCCAATCCAGAAGACAAGGGAACTCCGGGATCAAATATTGGGCGAAATTCTTCTTCGTGGAGGACTTTTTTGATGGAACTAACCGCATTTGTGCTTAAATGGAGAGGAAAACCTCTCCCAGTTAGCCTGACCGCAAGAGGACTCTAATCCATGACCCGTCAACCACTGAGGATATTTCACGTCAGCAATGTGATCGGTGCGAGCTGGGTGCGAAATTCATATCGAACAGCTATCGCTGGGATTCGAACATGGTTCACCTAATTGAAAGGTGAAAGCTCTATCCCCTGAGCCACCGCGGCTCTCTTTCAATTCCTTGCGAGAGTAGTTATACCCCTGTAGCTCTAGAAATTAGTTTTTAAAAAAATATATTATTTCTATATCTAAATGAATGTACTCATAGTGAATGCTGGCACATTAATAGAGACATAATGTAGATAAATAGGTCGGATATCTCTTGTCGTGAACGAGTTTTACTGATTTCCACATCATACGGATTGCTCTTGCCTTGAAAGACTCTTACGGAATTCCATATCACACGGAAGACTTTTGCCTTGAGAGACTAGAGGAATTGCATATCATACGGAATGTTCTTATCTTGAAAGATTCATTCGGAATTGAACGCACACGGAATGCTCTTGCCTTGCCAGACTAGCGAAATTCCATATCATACGGAATGCTCTTGATTTGAAAGACTCTTACGGAATTCCATATCAAATGGAATGCTTTTGCCTTGAAATATTCTAACGGAATTCCACTCACACGGAATGCTCTTGCCTTGAGAAACTAGTGGAATTTCATATCATACGGAATGATCTTGCTTTAAAAGATTTTATGGAATTCCATATCATACGAAATGTTCTTTTCCTGAAAAGCTGTTACGAAATTCCACATGATACGGAATGCTCTTGACTTCAAAGACTCTATACTTGATAAAACGAGATTTTCCAGGATAATTCACAGAAACTTTAGCATGATGAAATCCAAGTCGCAGAAAAACATTTTAAAAATTGACTAGAGTAAATCAGTTGTAAAAATAAAATGTTTGAGTTCGATAATAAAATCCAAAATATTTTTTTTAAAAATAATTATTAAAATCCTCAACATAGGTATATTTGGGCAAAGAACAATAACATCAGGAAGGTAACTAAAATAGAGCTATAATATAGTTCCTTCTTTATTGGTATTAATATAAGAAAGTGCACCTTTGTACAAGAACAGAAAACTTTATTCGACCCATGACATAACATCCTCTCAAAATCCCCAGTGAATAAACATCACATCTCGACATCATGTCCAGACAAGTTCTCACCTTTTACTCCCAAAGATAAGCCAAACAAAGCATGCTTTCTACAGAAATTCTCCCATCCAAAAACAACAATCCACTTGTTATATATATTTTTTTAGCTTTCTTCCATGAAAACATTGTAACAGAGACACTAAACTGCACCCGCGAGAATTTTGTGAGTGATCCTCACCTTTTTCCTTGAAAGATGAGGGTGTTGTGAGTGGCAACAGTAGTGGGGCCATACTAGGGAATAGACCAGAAAACAAGGGACCAGCTTGTCCTCCTTCTGAAGAAGGATGACTGAAGTTGAAAAACGTCTGGAGTGTTTTTAGAGGTGGAGAACCCCTCTAGTACATGAATTCTGAATGACTCACTGCAGGGGTGGAGTTCATTTTTTTTTTTCGTTCTTTTGTTTCTTGTTTTATTTCTGTGTAATCGAAATGGAGACGAGGAGTGATCTGACAGATAAACAGAGATCAAAATGTTTGATTTTGCAGGAGGGGAACGAAAAAAGAGAGTATCGTTTCTCAGATATTGAAAAAGTTACTTTATCTAAGTCTAGAGTAATTCAATGACTACAGAAAACAGTTATTGCTCTTCTCTACTTTTTACATTACTTTTTAGTTATTTTTGGTTGCTACAATATTCCATTAAATAGAGTTATACGTTAATACACCATGACTTATGTAATCAAGTTATTTTTGTATAACTTTAGGTGATATCCAGATTTTAGTGATTTAATTCAAGCAAATACTAACATATAGTACTCAGGGGTCTGTCTATGTTTTTCTGAAAGGTACCTATTTTGTGAAAATTTAAACATAATTTGTGAATAATTAAAAATTATATTTAAAAATCAACACAGAAGTATGGATTTATAATTTCTTAAGGGATACAAAAATAAAATTTTAGGAAAAAGTATTTTGTGAAATTTCCTAAAATTGAATTTGTGAAACTACCGTTTTTCCTAAAGCTGTCTTTGTGAAGGTACCGCTAAACGGTAGTAAATTCGGCCTGGACAGACCCCTGGTACTGTGTTATTCATTTCACAATTACAATCAGAGACAATGTTTCGTTTATTCTACAATTACAGAAAAATTAGCTGAACATTGAACCACAATAGGGTGCGAGCCTGTTGCAAACCTTAATAAGCTATCAAATTAAACCATGTTTCCATTTAAGTTAAACTATTGTATAAGGTATTCAAGTTTACGAAGCACATTAATATGGTGCGACTTAATACCAAATTAAGATTGCACAAATTTTGATGTTATTATTAATGTTCAGTTTAGTTCAACTTTGAACCGTAGTATGGTGCAAGTTTGATGCAACCTTAATAAGGTATAAAATTAAACCATGCTTCTATTAAGTTGAACTATTGTATCGGAAATTCAAGTTTACGAAGCACGATAATAGGGTGCAACTTACCACCGAATTAATGTATCAAACTTTGATGTTCTTAATGTTAAGCAAGTTCCAAAATATTCAACAAAGTAGATCATTTACAATCTTAAATAATAAAATTATTTATTTTGTTTTTGAAATATGAGATCTTATATTGTCTTAATTTTACTAAGATATTGTATATTTATAAATCAGAATTTGGTATTTACTATATTTTTTCATATCCGAAGACCTTCCATATATATGCATGCACTAGGTCTGCTTTACTTTCATCAAAATAGGGGTGATATGAAAAAAAATTATAGACTATTTACTACTTCAGGGTCAATTGTAGAGACTATTTAAGGGAAAAACTCACTTTGCAATTCGTCTGGAGCAGTAGCGGTAATTATGTTTATGAGGTTGAACAATTTCAATTGATTAGGTTAGTTTTTCCCAAACTTATGAGTTTTGCGTTTCCTTTCTACATTTTTCGTAACGCTGTGTACCACCAATAAAAAAAATGAAAGTATTTTTTACTATAAAAAATTGCACAAAGGTAAAAAATCACGACTGGCTGTGATTTTTAACCTTTGTGCAATCCTTAAATATGCCACCACTAATTATTAACTGTTAACTCTGCAAAAAATAGCCAATAGAAAAATACGTAATCGTAAATTTTCATGGCTAGCTTTGTTTTTAAGTAAAATTTTTTGAAATTTTCGTTTGTTGCAAGATATTTCGCAAAAAAACGCATACCCCCGCTAAACTGTTCCTGTACCCCTGGGAGTACGCATACCACACTTTGGGAAACACTGGATGAGGTCAATATTTAAGGCATGTTTTGGCTGGGATTGGCGAGAGAAAGGAGATCAGGGGAAAAAGAAGCTTCCTTCTTTGAAATGCGTTATTTCTTGCTTCCATAGCAGCAAACAGCGTAGACATTACGGCGATCGAAGTCCTTTCTATAGATTAACTATAGGGTTACTTAATTCTATTAAACTTTTTTGTATTTTTTTGGAAAATAGAGAATTTAAATCAATTCAAATTAAAACGATCGAATGAAATCATTATCAATCAAACTCGCCTTTCATTAGAAAATCAGAAAATGCCCAAATCCCGTTGAGCGCAAAGCAGAAGACAAAGGAACTCCTGGGTTAAGCATTGGGCAAACTAGCTTTCGTGGAAGACGTATTTGCGTTACATAAAGAAAAAAAAAACACGAAAACATCCTACGGTTAACCCGACGGCAAGGGAATTCTAACACATGATCCGCCTACCATCGAGGGTGTTTTACGACAGCACTGTGGTCGGTGCGAGCCGGAAGCAGAATTCATTTTTATTAGCCACCTCTGGGATTCGAACCTGCGTCATCTCATTGAGACGTGAACGCCCTGTACCCTGAGCCATCGCAGCTCCATTGATATTATTTATCGAATTTAGAGTAAAACTTGAACCTCTCATAAATTAAAAATACAATATATACACCCCGATTAACCAATTCATATCCCGGTTAACCACAAAATCAAGTTTTTATGGAAATAAATATTTAATCTCCATTTTTAGTTTTCGAAAACACACGCCTTTGTTCAATGAACTTTTCGTTATATTTATTTATTTTTTCATGACTAACATACATAACCAAAAAAACAACTCTTAAAAAACGAATAACATTTCTGCATCGTTTGTGGCATTTTTTTAAAATACTCTATACAGAGTGCAGATATGGATACATAAAATAAAATAAAAATCACACTGGTAAAAAGAAAAAATTACTCCTATGAAGCAATAAACCGTGACATAGCAATAACGTTAGACACGGGCTTAGACGTATCAAATGATACCCAGACATGGACGGAAAAATATAAGTTCAGCAGCAATAAATTAAGTAAGAAGAAGGGGTTATGAGTGTGTTTATAGCACACTCTATAACTATATATACCAAATTGTCCCCGGTGAATTCAATTCTAGTAAATTCCCGACATGCATCTCGCGGGACAAAATACGAATGATGGCTGAATAAAAGAAGAAAAAAAATTAGATGAGCTATCTAATAAAGAAATTTTTTTCCCCCAAGAAAAAAGGATGCTAGAGTTTTAACAGCAATAAGTTAAGATTGCGAGAAAGTTTCTATTTGTATAGAATAGTTTAAGTGTAAGAAATATAATATAAATAAAACAGCTATAGCAAATGTAATATATAAGTAAAAAAAAATCAGTTTTAGTTTAATCCTTGAAAAAAGGGAACACCAAATTTTAAATACAGCTTAAGTTTAAGTTTTCTTAAAATTCTTTTTACGAATTTTTCAGAAAAATATTTTAAACAGTAAAACTGTTTCACTGCGAAAAAGTTTGGCTCATTGTTTTAAATTCGAAAAATGGAAATATGAAAAACAACATTCTGATGAACTCAATCTCATATCACAAAATGAAATGAATGCCTGCCTTCAACTGAGTAAAAAGTGATAATCCACATTTTTAGATTTAAGTCTTCACAAAATATATTTACTAGTAAACATTTTAAATAATTAAATCCATTGCTTTATTAAACTTTTCACTCATTTTTGTTTATCTCGAAAGGAGTATCTAGTATAAAAATATTTATTGTTTCAACTAGTTCTAAAAATAATATTTATCTCAGATACATAAAACTATACCCAGTGGTCGGAACTAGCGTGCTACAAGTAGCCAATCTACTGCAGTCGCTACTTTTTTCTGTAGTGTGTAATGTAGTGCGATACTCTTTAAAAAAAGTAGCGTAGTGAAGTAGTGCGAAACTAAAAAAAGATTTCTGGCAACTACTTATAACGTTAGTCAAATAAAGAAACAAGGTTCAAACGCAAAATTGTTTTCAAATCTGATTGGTGTAAGTCCTTCGCGTGCCCGTCAACGAGCGTTGGCTGCCTGATGCTTGGAGAAAAAAAAACGGTGCGAAATCGGTCGAGTTGTTCCTGAGAAATCGAATTTTAAAAATCTGACTTTTTTAAAATTCGATTTCACAAAAACTATAAAGTGCGTTTTTGTGTCTGATTTCTTAACTTATAATATCGTCTGCATTTATTAATTAGCATATTTGCTGTCACCCCCTCAAACCGTTAAGATTCCGTCCTAGAACGTGAAGATCCGATCATTAGATCAAAAGTAATCCAGGATGGTCCGTTTTTTGTTTTTATCACTGTGCTTTATTTCTGGGAGGATAGAAAAAAGCATTGATTACTTAAATCAATAACATTTGATAATTTCTTGGCATTTCTTAAATCACTGTCGAAAAAAGTATAGAGTTTGAAAGTTTAAAGAACAAATTTAATCAAAAAATTATTTAGAATAAAAAACTATTTCATGTAATTATGAATAAAAACTTCTTAATATCTTCTCATATTAAACTAAGCCAATTTTTTATTCAAAATCATTTTGAATTTCGGTAAAGTAACGAAGTTGTTTCTAAAAGTAACGAAGTTGTGACTACATTTCGAAAGTGTTTGTAGTCGGTACATTTAAAAAAGAAAGGAGTCGTAGTTAATTAGATTTATAATAAAGTAGTTTTTTCGACCACTACCATTAAATACAATGAAATTTGAAATTGGAAGAGTTACTTTATTCCACTTCGCCTAAAGCTATCATATTAATAATTTAACAGTCACGTAGTCAACTAAGTTATTTGGCAAATATAAAGTTTAAAAAATCATTTACGTAACTTAGACACTAAACCATTTCTTTGTTTAAACATTTGACTCGTTTAGAAAAATAAAATGTTACCTTGAAGTTGAAGTAAGAACTTATTCTGCAAATATTGATTTTTTGAAGGTTTACTTACCTGAAATAAAGAAAGATAATTATTAAAATATGCAAATAGAACACTGTTAAAGATAGTTTAATGTGTTTATTGCAATACTAGAAACATAAAAATGCATTGTTACCACTAATCAAATAATCAGTTTCATACATAAAAATGTGTCCGCAATAGCTGTAATTAATTACATTACAAGGATTTGCGAAACTTATTTTTTATAAGTTACGTTTTAAAACTGTCAATAAGCTTTATTAATTGTAATTAATTCATTTACAATGAAACTTAAAGCTATTCGCACAATATATTAATTTAAGGACGTATGAAATGGTTTTAAATGTAAGTTAAATAAATAAAAGTAGAATTTAACCGCAAAAATATTAGAAAGATTTTTATTTATTTATTTTATTTATTTATTTATTTATTTATTTTTGCATTTCTTTAAGAAACTCGATTTAATAAATTAGTGAAAACAAACGTAATGTTTTTTTTAAAGTGATATATAAAGAAATTTCAACATAATAATAAACCACTATTTTCTTGAACTTGACATTTTTACATCAAACTGTTTCTTAGTAATATTTCCAGATACGTATTTTACATGTTTTTGGAATTATCACTAGATAATAGCCCAATACAGAGAAATTTCTAATTGCCTGCATAAATATCGTGGTGTCCTTAATACCACAAACGCTATTAAAAACGCCACCCAGAGCAGTTAGAAAATGTGACTTATTATACGGATCCAAACCCTTCACTTATAAAATAATAGCATGTAAATGAGAAACCTCCAAATTAGAATAACGATATTTAGAGCTAAAATCTTATTATTTGTACGTTTAAGATAACAAAAATTCATCAAGATTACAACATTTCAAATAGTAGTCAAAATTAGATAATTAATTGATCACACTTGATCCTGATTTTGCTACGATATTTTATATTCCTAATAATGTACAAAACACATTGCAAAAGTATGGATGTGTATAGAAAAGCGTTCAGTAAAATAAATACATTGTTATTTAAAATGAATGCAAAAATAATCTTTATATTTTATGAAAATTTAAATTAGATGAAAAAATATAGCAAATGAAGTTTCACTGGAGGAGGTTATCAAGAAAAAAAAGACCAGTCGAATGAAACCGGTTTCCTTTTCATTTATATATTATAATCATCACAAAGTTGTGTCCTCGGGCTAGAGAAAACGATAGAGAAGTGTTTTTTGGGCTGTGGCGAGGGAAAATTAGGGGGTTGGTCTAGCCAAAATCACACCTAAGATAGTGGTCACCCTCAGGCTATTTCAAGCGATCTGCTTCATGGATTGGTAAAATGGAATCAAGTTCAGTGGCATTCTCATTTTGGGTGAATCGTAATCTTAATCGTCATCTTTATTAGTTGAAAGTGTGAGCTGTATATTAATTTGAAACATAAAGAGGATATCTAGAAAGTATCGAACTATTAGACGTTTCATACTATTCACATATCATTTCTTATCATGAGTATAATATAAAGATGTGTTTTTTAAGAAAGGATTTTTTTCTTTATGAGGTAGATAATATAAAAAGAAATATCGTAAAGGGGGTCACATGATATTGTTTAAAAATGGCATTGTGAAAGTGTTAACGAAATTGCATTTATTTAAAATGACATCGTTATTTAATGATATATCATTAACATATAACATAATTTTAAAGTATTAATATTATTTTAAAATAACATAATTGATGCATTCTAAATTATTTAAATTTTTTTTTAGAAAATACACAATTACAAAACTAAACTAGTAACAATGAATTCTTTTTTTATCAAATTTTTAAATACTTAAAAGTGTTGGAATTATTACAGTGTCTATTTTAGTTAAATAAACCTCCGAAATGTAAAATCAACTGCATTTCTTTTATTATTTTAAAGTGTAATTCGTAAATTTAGTTTTTCCTTTTATTTTCAAATCATTTTCTTTTATTTTTTAATCCAATAGCACAAAAAAAAAACTGGAACGTCGACAAACTATTGTTATAGAAAAGTTAGCTTCCCAAAAAGTCATCTTATCGACTGTTGTTAGAGAAAATTTTGATGCCCAAAAAGTATCAGTAAACTATTGTGATAAAAAAAACACCCTAAACAAGAGTCTATTTTTTTCATCAAAAAAGTGTCAACAAACTATGTAGAAATTCCTTTTAATCAAAATGGTATCGACAAACTATTAGTGTAGAAAAATGCTCTATCCAAAAAGCTTATCCTTGAATAATTATTTCCTCTAATAATCAAATTAAAAATAAGAAAACGATTCTGAATACGTTTTCTTATTTTAAAACAAACCTTTAATGAATCGTTTGTTAAAAAGACAGTTCCTTTTTAAGGTTATTAGTTTTTTAATTAGTTAAAGTGTATCAAAACAAAAAAGAAATTGAACGAAAGAAATAAAGCAACAAATTATTTTATAGTATCTAAAAAAAATGAAAATTGTACAAAATTCAAAAGCTAATTTTACCATAGTTTTCCTAGATAATATGAAGATTTAATTTTATTGAAGAAATGTTTTCTAATTAAATCATTTGTTTTGTATTTTTTTAAAAACTTTTCCACGAAGTGTAAATTTAATTTAATTAATCCTAAAATGAAAAAAAATCATTATATAGGTTGAAAAAGTAACAGTTACATCAATTTAAATATAATGAATAGAAATGAAAGAGAAATTTAATTTCTCGTATTTAATTAATTAAATGTATGTATACAGTTACAAAAAAAATAAAACTTAAAGAATTTAAGTTTATTTTAGTGGTTAGAATTAAACTACGCTTAACATCTTGAACAATAAATAATGAATAAATACAGCGTAATTCCTTATATGATAAATATGAAAATTGCATTAAAATTACCTATTTTTATATATTTAAATTTTTATATTTCATTAAAATAAATTACTTTTATTCGAGAAAAAATTCAAATTAGCAAAGAACAAATTTGACTTATTTAAGAAATAAATTATTACGTTGGATTTTAAATTCAATTTTGTACTCCCTAATGATTATTATTACACTTTTCCTGTTAGCAGATCACTACAAAGCGATTGTCTATGTAAAAATATAATTGAATTTATCCTTATTATTCAGAGATTTTAATTATAACGAAAAATTATAAGAAATGTAACAAATTCGATTCAAGTTTTTCTGATAGTTATAGAACATATGAATATCTAATTGAGTCGAATAGATGTTTCAGGCCTAAAACATTACAAAATAAACTATAAATTATCGTACAATATGCAAAAAAGTGCAAAAATTTAAATTTATCATTTATATACAACAAACAAAAATAACTAAAAAGAATTAAGTTTAATGAATTAAAATCTTTTTAAAAAAATATTTTATCGCAGTAATGAGTTCACTTTCTTACACTGTAAAAAAATTTGGATCAAATTACGGAACCAAGTACCGGTATTTTGAATGCATCATTCGTAAAAATCCTTTTTACCGTAAAATCCATTTTCCCCGTAAAATAATATACAGTAATTTTCACGGTATTGTCAGTGAACAATCGGATGACCTGGGTCAAAACTAGCTGAATCACCAATAATTTATTTAAAAATTTGATTTAGTGCAAGTGAAAAATAGAAAAAAAAATTTAAAAAAACATTTATTTAATAAGTCGCATTAAAAAAATTTCACTCTTCGAAATCTAAAGTCAAGTCTCGTTCAATTTGTGTTTTTTTATTTTACGTTTCTTCATTGGCAATGCATTTTATATTGTTTTCTTCATTATTTATCTTGCTTTTGTCAATTTCACTAAATGTTATTCCTATGACAGTAGGTATATCAATTCTTTTGTTTTGTTCTGGTAAAAATGGATTTTACGGTAAAAAGCACCGGCAGACTAATTTATTAGACCCTAATTTAATCCGGAATATTTTACAGTGTATAAGCTACATATTTCTAATTAAAAATAAGCATTTTCTGCCATCATATTTATAGCTCGTGTCTTAAAAGGTAGAAGAATTATAAAATATGTAGTAAAAATGATTTGGGTCAAAGGTTTGAAAAAAAGTTTAGATGAAAAAATATCAGCCAAAGTGACGAAAGAATTATAGAACTTATTACAAGGTTGATTTAGGAGTTTGATGTCACCATTTTTTGAAATAGAGTCAATTTGTTTCGTTCTTTTTTTCTTTCAAATAAAATGCTATAACTGTCTCAAATTGAGAGACACCAGTTCTTGATTGCTGAAGCAATGGGATATCTGCAAGTAACGTAGTGTCAATATCTTGACCCTGATTGGTTGTTGAAACGTGACATTTGTTTACGTTAGCAACTGTTCTTTCCATTCTATTTCGAGTAAGCCAAGTCCGTAAAGTATCAATTCTCTTAAGTGACACATTCTATATTCTTTGAGAAAGATGTTTTCACAAAGATTTAAATTCCTTCACTGTATATTTCATGCTTAACATAAAGACAGCCACGAAACTATGTAGAACATAAACATATGCATCGAATTTGCCAGGTATATAAAACAAAAATATATTACGGTTACAATAAAGTATACAAACAAAAAATAAATAAAAGTTAAGATGTAGACGAGAAATAATTATATTTCAATAAATTCGATGTGTGATACGGTACTGTATTTAATTAATATCACGTTAATTAACATTCTAACTCATGTGAAGAAACTAGGCTCATTTTTTATGCCATTTTGCTTATTAACGATCAGCTGTCACTGACGTCATTGGTCACATGTATGGGTATTACTGATTTTCTTCTTGAAGTAACCAATTGAAGATGTGAATAACAATAAAATTCTTTTGATTATGACAGCCCAGAATTCCGTCCGCTTGCTCCATGCTTTGATTCACGATTTCCAATGACAGCAACATCTCGACGGGAGTTCAACCAAATAAAGAGTTCCACTCAAAAGGGCTCTGAATGAAACCATTTCCATTCCGGGTAACGAATCATTATTCATTCGCAACCCGGCATTATAGAAGAGACAGGAAATTATTAATTAATTAAAATGAAGACGTGCAAAAGAAATCTGTCTATTGAGATAGATAAATGCGCAATTAATACAATCGGCGGTAATGGTTCTTCTGCCACAAATGTTGATCTATTCTTTGTGGAGGTTGCGCTCTGAATTCAGATAGAGTAGTCAGTAATATGATCACGACCCTATCAATCAGTAGCAAGAGTTAAAAATGCATTGGATGCTCACTAAATTACGGTGATTAATCAGTTAGTCAAGCATTGCGCGGTTGTCTTTCATAAATTTCAGCGTGAACAAAAACTGATTAAGAGGAAATTTTTCCACTTGTTTTAAAATAATGGAAATTGATATACAGCCCACGAGGCTATACTGTAAAATATTCCGGAACAAATTACGATAAAAAGTACCGATAAAAGTTATTTTTACCGTGAAATCCATTATTACTGAACATATAACGGAACAAAAATTCTGATATACATATCGTGATCTATCGTAATTTTTTAAATAATTATTACCGTAAAATCACTGAATCATTCTAGATATAAATATTACTGTAATATCTTAAGGTAAAAATGGATTTTACGGATGAGACACTGAAAGTGCCGGTACTTTAAACCGTAATTTAATCGTAATTTTTCACATACAATTTTGATAAATCGTAATTTTTACAATAATTATTACCGTAAAATCACTGAATCACTCTAGATATAAATATTACTGTAATATCTTACGGTAAAAATGGATTTTACGAATGAGACACTCAAAGTGCTGGTACTTTATACCGTAATTTAATCGGAATTTTTTACATACACTTTTGATAAATCGTAATTGTTTAAATAATTATTACGATTATTGGAATTATTTCAAGAAAAAGTATTTTTATAATCAATTATTTAGGATTGAATCTAAGATGTCTTTAAATATTACGTAAAAATTTTGAAGGAGTCGCAATTTTTTTTCTTAACTGAAAAGGAAGAGGTGTTTTTCAGAAATGCTCCCATAATATGCTTAATGCGAAAAAGATTCCTTCAAAATTGCTTCACTCAAAATTCTGAGAACGGGTCTACTTCTAATCCAGGTAGCGAATCGTGGTATATTCGTAACGCAACATTATAAAAAAGACAGAAAATTATTTATCAATTAAAACAGACATGCAAGTGAGTTACGTCGATTAAAGTAGATAAATGCACAACTAATGCAAACGGCGGTGATGATATTGTTGAGTTACATGCTGAGGAGTTCTCTGAATTCTGACAAATAAACAGGTCCAATGATGGCAAACAGTATTAATCAGTAGTGCTTATTAAAATGCACTTGAAGTTGATTAAATTACAGTAATTAATAAGTTAGACAGGGGTATTCAACCTTTTACATTTTGGGTAACGTATCGTTTTCTTAAAGGAACCTCTTGACCAAAGAGCAGGACATCAAAACTTTATTCTACTCAAATATCAAATATTTAATCTACAAAATAGCATCGGTTTTTTATTAAAATGCAAAGATCTTAACATAATGAATTAAATAGTATGGTAGCTAATGTTTTTTTTTTTTTTTCAAATAAACTCAATGAATTATAAACAAAAACATTTTGAATTAACAAATTTAACAAATTTAAAAAAATATAAATCTTTGAATTATAACAAATTTATTTTTTTTTTTACTTGGTTGGGATTGTTCTTTTTTGTAAAGTATTTTAACGACTTCAATAAGTGTTTATTTTTACAAGTAAACTGCCTTTAAGAATTAAATTTTTAAAAAATATTAAAATTTTGGAAAACTTTTTTAACAGCACTTTTATTAAAGGAATAATAATCAATTGAGGACCCCGTTCAAGTTCCAGAGTACTCTAGGGTTGAAGAACCTGGGTTGACTAAGTCACATATTGCGCGGCTGTGTTAAATAAGTTCTAGAGCAAACAAGAACAATTTTTTTTAAAAAAAATGCTTATACATTTCATAGTCTTGTCTCTCTCAGATAGTGTCTTTTATTGTGGAATTAATTTTTACGAAACACCAACATTCAATTTCAATTTCATTCGCTTTATTCTGGGAAGACTTATATGTTGAAATAAATTCTTACATAAGCGTAAGATGATTTACGGAAGCATAAGATGGCTTACGTAAGCACCTTTTGTTGTCAAGACGCAGGGGGAATTTTAAACATCCTTCAAATATTTTTTATTTTATTTTTTTTTAAATTTAAAATTGTATGAAAAGATTTATTAAGATATATAGGTCAAAATGATAGCGAAGTTTTTAAAATATTTAGTGTAAGATAATGAGCTAGATATTATTAAAGCGCACTACTAAAAAAAGCATTATTAGTGTATTGCCGAAAAACACTATAAAAATTTAATAACAAAATTAATGAAATTTTTCACCACATTGATACGATTAAAAGGAAATTTATTGAAACGACAGCAAATTTAAAAAAGAAAATTAGTTCAAGAAGATGAGTAAGGTAAACACAAAAATAACAACGAAAATTTAGCAATATTGGAAGTTTTTAAGTTTTTTTCCATTAAATTATTTAAAATTTATACTCAAAAAGTTGCACTGGCATGGAATTGCTTACTGTTCATAACAAAACAAAATCACATGCTGATTTACCATTTTAGTTTAAAAAGCTTTAGTTTTTATCTTAGATTAATACTTTCCAGAATACATGGAACCAATACTGACAAAAGTTACTACATATAATAAAAATCTTTTCTTTTTTTTTAAACTTCTTTTCGACACTTTGAACCCTACTCATAACCGTTCTCGTCAAAAAGTAAGGAAAAAAAACTCGACATTCCAGTTTTTTAAGGTGTTGAAGTAGATTTTTTAACACAGCAACCTTAACAAATATATATTCCTCTTATTTCGTTCTCACTATATATTTTAATATTCCGCAAGAGTATGCAATTTTTCTTTTTTTACGAAAAAAAATTTTTTTTTTAGATTTTTTAGTTATTATTTTTTTTTAAAAAAAAGTGATATGTCTCCAGGCTGAATGCCGATAGAGTCAAGTAAAAAAAAAAAAAAGTTCAAAAGGTGAATCTAACACACTAACGAAAGTGCCAAATGTAAAGAAGTTGGAGAATTTCGGAAAAGAGACGGTGAAAAAGATGATTTTTAGAGAGGAAAAATTACAAAGAATTCATAAAAAAAAAAGTTCTTTTCGACTAAATTTTTTTTTTTTTCGTCTAGAGCAAGATTTGGATTCAAATCTTTCTCAAACTGATATAATCACACCCCGAAACTTTTGAATTTAGAACTCATAAAAATAAAAAAAAGAAAGGAACGTACTGATGGAAAAGGACAACTTAAGGGCGAATAGCAATAGAAAGGATAATAGAGTTATTTTTGTTCGTTTTTTGTCAACCGATTTTCTTCCGTTAAAGATTGACATTTTACGAAGTAAAAGATGTTAGATTAGTGTACTATCATCTTTTCATCGAAGGGAGAAAAAAAAATTCGAGTTTATTGATGAGCAGCGTTCACCATAGAATATCTTTTAATCTCTTAGAATAAGCTATATAAAGAAAGTAAAGATATCTTTAATGCATTACATAATATCTTTAATGTATTTTTGAAAAAATATCTATACCAAAAGTACAATTATTTTTAATATAAAATCTAATAAATGATCGTTTTGTATAATCAGCGTTTGGTATAATCTATGTCAGAAATACAAATATCTTTTAATAGAATGCATAACAATCTTATGTATTTTGGAAAAATCTCTGAACTGAAAGTACAATAATTTTTAATAAAAAAATCTAATTTGTATCCCTTATTGCTTTGGAATCATCTATGTCAGAAAATACAGATGTCTTTAACAAAATATCTTTTATGTGTTTGGAAAAAGTGTGTTAAAAAACTTTTATTTTTAATCTGAATACGATACATAATCTTTAATGCTTCTGAACTAATTTATATAAGATAATACAAATATTTTTAATAGAATGCTCAAAATATCTTGAATGCTTTCGGAATTAATAAAAATAGAAACTTTACCTTAGTACATAAACATAACATAACTTAGTACATAAACCTTAGATATATAAGCAATAATTCATCTTTAGTAGAATGCATGTACATTATCTTTAATGTTATAATTCCTAGACAGAAAGTACAAATCACTTTATTGTAACAAAAGATACTAATTATTTAGCACTTTAAAACCATAACTAATAATTACAGTAAAAATATTGAATCATTCACTGCGAAAAAAGTATGGTTAAAAACTATCAGAATATGGACAAATTTAACGTATTTCCAGTTCTATGGAAAAAACAAAAAGGCTGGTAATTTTTACCGAAGCAGTTTGGCGTTGATCTTGGTAAAACTAATAATAAAATATGGTTTTATAATACGTGTTTAAATTTTGTAAAAGTGGTAAAAGTTGGTAATTTTATCGTAATACCTTAGAACATAAAAAACATTTATTCGGTTGAATTTACTTTTCAATTTTGTATTGTTTACTAAATGTGTGGTTATAAGAACTGTAATTTTGGACCAGAATTTCTCGTAAGCCGTTACCATATGAACAGAGGGGAAAATTATCAAATGAACGGTTGAAATACCGTATATTTTGGTTTTATTAACCAGAATAATATTTTTTTAATTTTTTTTACCAGGAATATCACTACCATACGGCTATTAGTGAAGAAATTCTCCCCGCCTGTTTTGCCGATATCATTATAAAAATAAAAATACTTGATTATAACGTTTTTATATAGTTTTGTTTCGTTTAGTTTATGTGCATTTTAATTCGATTCGTAGTACAGTTATTATTCAAAAATGTCAAAGCATTTATACTTATTTTTACAAAAATGAGGTTAACATCCTACGAGTATTGAAATGTGTAAAAATATGTTCTTAAACAATACCGTATTAAAATATATATTTTTGAAGCTTGTGATATGCGCATATTGGCCGACTACATTTATATCAAAAGATTAAAAGAAAGAGATAGGTATTATTTTTAAAATAATTTTAGTAATAAACTTATCTTTAGTTTACCATTTTTCAATCCAAAATTGAGAAGAAAAAAATTATCACAATAGTTTTTTTATTAATTTTCTATATTAATTATTGTTCTATATTAATTAGTATTCTATATTAATTAGTATTCCATTATGATTATTATTCTATAATATTTATTATTCTATTATAATTACTATTCTATTATATTTATTATTCTATATCAATTATTATTCTATATTAATTAGTATTCTATTATGATTATTATTCTATAATATTTATTATTCTATTATAATTATTATTCTATTATAATTATTATTCTATAATATTTATTATTCTATAATGTTTATTATTCTATATTGATTATTATTCTATTATAATTATTATTCTATAATATTTATTATTCTATAATGTTTATTATTCTATATTGATTATTATCCTACATTATTTGTTATTCTATATTAATTATTTTTTACTATACAATATTATTAATTTTTAATAATTTCTTTATTATTTAACGAATTAACAATTAGGGAAGATTGACGAGGTTTAAAAGCAAAAATAAAACTATAACTGTGTTGATTTTTTTATAAATAATTTGAATTAATAATAAATAATTTGAACAAAAAAAATAATAAAACTATTCTACTATAACAGGCAACTCATAACAAAAATAGCAAATAAAAAAAATAGCAAAAAAAAAAAAAATAAGAAGAAGAATAGGGCACTGAGAAAAAAGATTGGGCTTCAAAGAAATCGTTCTAATATATCATAAACATTCGCAGTACTTGACCGACAGTTGAGAGCATAAACAAGTACTAAAAAATTCCCGAACAAAAACAAAATACATTTACGCACTTGGAAGTGGCTAATATTTTATTATGTCCACTTCCTAAGATTTACAAGTTTTGGTAAGGCAGAAAATGGCCGCATTTTGACACAGAATTTGATTTAAGTTCTAAATCCACCCAACTACAGTTTATCACTTGTGTCTCAAAAAAAAAACATTAAAGAAAAAAAAAATGTTTAAAAAACGAATGAAGAAGAATGTGTGACTAAACTGGGTGAGAATGGGTAAGGAGGGGTCTGTGAAAGTGAAATTTGCATTCTGAATGTGGAACATGTGACATGACCAAGGGAGGGACCAAGAAATATTTTCTCGTAAAGGCCCTTTTGTTCTTTTTTTTTTTTTTACTACTTGAGAGCGTTTATTGTTAAATCACCTGGCTTTTCGCACGATTAAAGCAATATTTTTTTTTTTGCCCTTTATATTTATTCATAACGCAGCAAGTTTTTATTTATATATTTTTCTTTTTTTTATCTTATAAGATGGAAGGGTAATTTATTGTTAAAAAATGCTTTCTGATTATTATGAATAATAAAAACCATAAAATATATAGTCTGTATGACCCTGCTATATTCGCTAAGTAGGTGCGTCATAAGGTTTTTTTTTTTTTTATTTGAAAAAAAGCATAGAAATTATTTTTAAAATTATTCTACGGTTCTTTTATTATTATTTTTTTTAGGGAATTCTAAGAGACCATGGATATTTGATTATATTTTCCACTGAATACTAAACGCAACTATTCTTGATTTTTTTATCCCACATATCATGAATGACACATAAAATTTGTTCAAGAGCAAAAACTCGTGGATAGAACCAACACAGTTTTGGCTAATTAAAGCTAAAGAAGGATTCATAAAATTTTAAAAAATAGTTTATTTTCAAGACAGTATTTAGCAAAAGCAAGTTCATCAGACAAATAAATTGAAATTTGAATATTTCAATATATACAGTCAGAGCTCGCTATAGTGAACTGTCTGCGGAACTATCATAGGTCCACTATTACTAGTCATTAATACAGAAAAATATTTTTTAGCAATTTGTATAAAAAAGTGACTAATAATTCTGAGTTTACGAATATCAATGTTCAACTCCGTAGCTTTGTAATTTTGAGGCCAATACAGAAGACAAGGAAGCTCCTGTATCAAGTATTAGGAGAAATTTGCCTTCGTTGAGGTCTTTTTAATGGAACTAGCATAAATTTGAGTTACACTGAGACGAAAACCATGAAAACCTCCCACGTTTAGCCTAACGGCAAGGGGACTCTAACCATGATCTGTGTACCACTGTGGATACATTATATCAGCATTGTGGTCGGTGCGAGCCGGGTGTGGAATTTGCATCGACTAGAAGTCGGTTCAACTAATTTGGAGGCGAGCTCTCTATCTGCTAAGCCTTTACGGCTTCAGACTTTTATTTTTGCAAAAAATAAAAGTCTGGAGCTATATTCTCTTTTGCTATATTTTTTTCAAGTGAAAAATTGCCTCATTTGAATTGTTTTGGATCAGATTAATGTTGATGAATTGTTGATGAATTAATGATCAGATGAATTGTTTTGGATTACATCAATTTTAACTTCATATAGGTAGAAAATTGACAGCACCCGTAATATTATAATAAAAACAAGTGAGTCCAAAATGGACCCCAATTCGCCATTCGCATAAATGGGGAAGATTCGCCGAGGGAGGGTTAAAAAAAATTTTCAGTCAACAATTTTAAGCATACAAAAAATGCTGTTGTGCCATATACATAAATAAATTAATTCATAAGTTAAACATTAAGACTTGCTACCCATTTCATCTTTCTAAGATTCTCCTTGCCGGGAAGTGCAATATCTTCATTGAATGTGATGTCCAGGGATTAGGAGAAGCTGACCACGCATGATGCCGAGTAAGTAGGGGTCGAAGCGTCCATTATGGGTCAAATGGGGAGATAATGGGACAGCAGTTGCAGTTGCAGTTAACGATTATGATGGAAGACGTGGGTTATATTTGGTGGCATCCCTTACGTAGGGGGACGGGGAATAAGATATTGTGGGGAATATTTATTATTATATACTCCTCATTAACACAGAAACGCCTCCACGGTAGTTTAAAAATAATAAAAATGCGTATTTATGTCTCGGTGTATAAATCGATTCTCTATTTTTGATTATGAGATAGTAAATTTCTGGTATGTCGTGTTTATAATTCGACCCTCTATTTTTGATTATGAGATAGCAAATTTCTGGTATGGCGTGTTTATAATTCGACCCTCTATTTTTGATTATGAGATAGCAAATTTCTGGTATGGCGTGTTTATAATTCGACCCTCTATTTTTGATTATGAGATAGCAAATTTCTGGTATGGCGTGTTTATAATTCGACCCTCTATTTTTGAATATGAGATAGCAAATTTCTGGTATGGCGTGTTTATAATTCGACCCTCTATTTTTGATTATGAGATAGCAAATTTCTGGTATGGCGTGTTTATAATTCGACCCTCTATTTTTGATTATGAGATAGCAAATTTCTGGTATGGCGTGTTTATAATTCGACCCTCTATTTTTGAATATGAGATAGCAAATTTCTGGTATGGCGTGTTTATAATTCGACCCTCTATTTTTGATTATGAGATAGCAAATTTCTGGTATGGCGTGTTTATAATTCGACCCTCTATTTTTGAATATGAGATAGCAAATTTCTGGTATGGCGTGTTTATAATTCGACCCTCTATTTTTGATTATGAGATAGCAAATTTCTGGTATGGCGTGTTTATAATTCGACTCTCTATTTTTGATTACGAGATAGCAAATTTCTGGTATGGCGTGTTTATAATTCGACCCTCTATTTTTGATTATGAGATAGCAAATTTCTGGTATGGCGTGTTTATAATTCGACCCTCTATTTTTGATTATGAGATAGCAAATTTCTGGTATGGCGTGTTTATAATTCGACCCTCTATTTCTGATTATGAGATAGCAAATTTCTGGTATGGCGTGTTTATAATTCGACTCTCTATTTTTGATTACGAGATAGCAAATTTCTGGTATGGCGTGTTTATAATTCGACCCTCTATTTTTGAATATGAGATAGCAAATTTCTGGTATGGCGTGTTTATAATTCGACCCTCTATTTTTGATTATGAGATAGCAAATTTCTGGTATGGCGTGTTTATAATTCGACCCTCTATTTTTGATTATGAGATAGCAAATTTCTGGTATGGCGTGTTTATAATTCGACTCTCTATTTTTGATTACGAGATAGCAAATTTCTGGTATGGCGTGTTTATAATTCGACCCTCTATTTTTGAATATGAGATAGCAAATTTCTGGTATGGCATGTTTATAATTCGACCCTCTATTTTTGATTATGAGATAGCAAATTTCTGGTATGGCGTGTTTATAATTCGACTCTCTATTTTTGATTACGAGATAGCAAATTTCTGGTATGGCGTGTTTATAATTCGACCCTCTATTTTTGAATATGAGATAGCAAATTTCTGGTATGGCGTGTTTATAATTCGACCCTCTATTTTTGAATATGAGATAGCAAATTTCTGGTATGGCGTGTTTATAATTCGACCCTCTATTTTTGATTATGAGATAGCAAATTTCTGGTATGGCGTGTTTATAATTCGACCCTCTATTTTTGATTATGAGATAGCAAATTTCTGGTATGGCGTGTTTATAATTCGACCCTCTATTTTTGATTATGAGATAGCAAATTTCTGGTATGGCGTGTTTATAATTCGACCCTCTATTTTTGAATATGAGATAGCAAATTTCTGGTATGGCGTGTTTATAATTCGACCCTCTATTTTTGATTATGAGATAGCAAATTTCTGGTATGGCGTGTTTATAATTCGACTCTCTATTTTTGATTACGAGATAGCAAATTTCTGGTATGGCGTGTTTATAATTCGACTCTCTATTTTTGATTACGAGATAGCAAATTTCTGGTATGGCGTGTTTATAATTCGACCCTCTATTTTTGAATATGAGATAGCAAATTTCTGGAATGGCGTGTTTATAATTCGACCCTCTATTTTTGATTATGAGATAGCAAATTTCTGGTATGGCGTGTTTATAATTCGACCCTCTATTTTTGAATATGAGATAGCAAATTTCTGGTATGGCGTGTTTATAATTCGACCCTCTATTTTTGAATATGAGATAGCAAATTTCTGGTATGGCGTGTTTATAATTCGACCCTCTATTTTTGAATATGAGATAGCAAATTTCTGGTATGGCGTGTTTATAATTCGACCCTCTATTTTTGATTATGAGATAGCAAATTTCTGGTATGGCGTGTTTATAATTCGACCCTCTATTTTTGATTATGAGATAGCAAATTTCTGGTATGGCGTGTTTATAATTCGACCCTCTATTTTTGATTATGAGATAGCAAATTTCTGGTATGGCGTGTTTATAATTCGACCCTCTATTTTTGATTATGAGATAGCAAATTTCTGGTATGGCGTGTTTATAATTCGACCCTCTATTTTTGAATATGAGATAGCAAATTTCTGGTATGGCGTGTTTATAATTCGACCCTCTATTTTTGATTATGAGATAGCAAATTTCTGGTATGGCGTGTTTATAATTCGACCCTCTATTTTTGATTATGAGATAGCAAATTTCTGGTATGGCGTGTTTATAATTCGACCCTCTATTTTTGATTATGAGATAGCAAATTTCTGGTATGGCGTGTTTATAATTCGACCCTCTATTTTTGAATATGAGATAGCAAATTTCTGGTATGGCGTGTTTATAATTCGACCCTCTATTTTTGATTATGAGATAGCAAATTTCTGGTATGGCGTGTTTATAATTCGACTCTCTATTTTTGATTACGAGATAGCAAATTTCTGGTATGGCGTGTTTATAATTCGACCCTCTATTTTTGATTATGAGATAGCAAATTTCTGGTATGGCGTGTTTATAATTCGACCCTCTATTTTTGAATATGAGATAGCAAATTTCTGGTATGGCGTGTTTATAATTCGACCCTCTATTTTTGATTATGAGATAGCAAATTTCTGGTATGGCGTGTTTATAATTCGACTCTCTATTTTTGATTACGAGATAGCAAATTTCTGGTATGGCGTGTTTATAATTCGACCCTCTATTTTTGATTATGAGATAGCAAATTTCTGATATGGCGTGTTTATAATTCGACTCTCTATTTT
The DNA here is from genome assembly GCF_982258835.1 of Parasteatoda tepidariorum. Lineage (NCBI taxonomy): Eukaryota > Metazoa > Arthropoda > Arachnida > Araneae > Theridiidae > Parasteatoda > Parasteatoda tepidariorum. The sequence continues at coordinate 36,052,558 of NC_141755.1, forward strand.
TGATTACGAGATAGCAAATTTCTGGTATGGCGTGTTTATAATTCGACCCTCTATTTTTGATTACGAGATAGCAAACTTTTTGGTATATCGAGTGTATAACTCGACCACTGTATAAAACAAACATGAAAATTATTAAAGGTAAAACGAAACCTAAAAAAATAATCAAGTCTTCAAAATTTTTAGTTAAAAATATTTCGCATTGTTCTGGATATAATTAATACATTTGCCTTCAAACAAAGATGCATAACGTTATTGGATTCGATATGTAGGACTTTCTGGAATCTTTAAATTTGTAGTTTCATAGTATGCTTTAAAAATTTTCATCGTGTTATTTATTTTGAAATATTCTTAAATAAATTATCTTAAATTTTCCTTCTCTTGATTTTCTTTTAATGTAATTTAAAATGTTTCTCAAAAAAACCTTTATACATAAAGAAAACACGAGTAAAGAAAAAGCACAATCAATTATATTTAACGCATTGCAAATAGTTTTTTTAAAGAGGTTACTAAGTTATTCATATGAATCTCATTTTTATAACGCATCGATATTTCACGATCAACGATCGTGGTGGTCATGGAGCAAGTGTTTATCTAAAATTGTAAGCTAGTCGGTTTTATTGTGATAATAACATTATAACAACGAACAAGTATGCATAAAATGTTTCGTATTATTGAAATAAAACATCAACTAAAATTTAGGATTTTTATTAAATGAAAACAAAATCGCAAACTTGCAAAAATAAAGATTCAGATTTTTGAACTGAATAAAACCAATTGTTTCAATTTAACCTTTGACCTAGCTCTTGTTAAACGACATAACCTCTGAATTGCAACGGCGCCGTCTAATAGCACAATTAGGTTACTGGGTAAAAATGAAAACATAGAGAAGAAGGGGGGGATGGAATGATGAATACAATATTTCTACCATAGAACACCTTTCGCTCATATTTTTAAAAAAGTAAACTCAATTCTTCTTCAAGAATATCAAGAAATATAAAAGTTAAATATCAACCCTTTTCCTACTACACCCTCTTTTCACATTCTTGTGTTCCACATTCGGTTATTTGACAGTTTAAATCAGGTTTTTCTTTAGTAAAGGTCTTTTTATGGGGTTATTTTGTTTCGGAGACACAGCGGGAGGTCTTTTATGCTGTATTTGAGATGTAAGCAAATAAAGGAGTAGTGCCCTTCTTTTTTTTTTAACTGTCAAGGGAAAAAGTCTGTAAGGATTAGGTTTTTCAGCTTGAATTGAATATTTTTAAAGTAAGGAAAAAATTGCATTTAATGAAGGAAAAAAAAAACGAGAATAATTGAATAAATTTAATGGTATGTGAGGTAAATAACAAACTAACTTTAATATATTTCAACAAACTATCGTTAGTTATAAATTCGCCAACTAATTCGGTTTGACAACTAATTCATGTAGCCTCTGCGACACACAAGTTTCTGTAACGTTAAAAAACATTTATTTGCTATATATGTTTATAGACAATGCTTATATAATGCGAGAGTATCTTGATAGTTAAGGCGATCAAGCATCATTTAGAAACAAAGTGATTAAAAATCACCCCCAACTATATAACTATTTCCCTCTTATAAATGTATTATTTTTTTTGATTTATTTAAATATTAGTTAAATTATTTTTTAAACAAGGTCGCTTCAAAGATTATTAATTTTGATATTAAATGCAAATTAAGTACACAATGCTATGGAAATCGCTATCATGCATGATTCTTAATATAACGATGAAGATCAAAGAAGCAAACCTACGCATAAGCGAATCGATTAATCAGCAAATAAATATAACTGTTTCTCTCAGAGCAAAATATAAATAATTGGTACAGTGTGAAATATAACTTATACAATAAGAAACATGTAACTTATTTTCGCAGTAAAAATAAAATAACTCATACAGGGTGCGTAGCCAAATTATTCAACAAAAAATAAGCACCTTTTAAGCACTTTTCAAGCATTCAAAAAATATTTTTAAGCACTTTAAAAAAATATCATAACTAGGCAGGGTTGGAAAGTTTTTGACAATTGACAGTTTTATCTTGTTTTAACCGTCATGTCAAAAAAAAAAAAAACTTTTCGGCATTGTTTTTGACAATTGTCAAAAATTATTAAATTTTGAATCATGTAAAACTAATGGCGTTTTACAATACGCCGAAATAGATTGGGGTTGAGTTAATTGTGAAAACGTTGAATAGAACAATGTGAACTGTGACTTTTTGCATAATTCGAAACGAAAATCAGCACAGTAAAGGAAAAATCTCATTTTGAAAAAGGGAAAATTAAGCACTTTTTAAAAACACTCAATGAAAAAAGCACCTTTAAAAAAGGAAAATGGAAAATAAGCACCTTTAAGCACTTTTTAAAAACGCTACGCACCCTGTCATATATTGCGAAATATATTTGTTACTATGAATGTCCGAAATTGGTGGTTGTTGACTTCCACCGGTGAATGTTGACAATCACATAGTCGCTTTGGTAAATGTCAGAAATATATACTAGCTCTAGTTAAGTGCCACTACCAGGTTTACATTTGCCCGGTATGCTTTACATCAATGTTTTTTTAAGGTGAAGAGCCACTGCCCGGTATGCCGTATATCGATGTTTTCTTAAGGTCAAGTGCAACGAATAAATTAATATCAAATCGGGTATAACAAATATTTCGGACATTCACCAAAGCGATTACGTGATTATTAACATTTACCGGTGAATGTCGACATTCTCTTGATTTCGGTCATTCATGGCAACATATAGATTCCACATCTAATTAACACAAAGTGAAATGTAACTAATTCATGCCTTGCTTCTACGGGTAAAAGTGTAAAAATATTTTTTTACATAAGTTATAACATTTTTAAAAATGAATAAATAAATTTCTCTTGTTCTTAATGAAAAATAGTTTTACAATTAACAGAATTTACTCTTCACATTACCAGCAATATTTACGCCAGAATTACTCCTGATGAATTAAAAGAAAATATTTATTAAAGCATTTAAAGTTATAACAGTTATAGAATTCAACAATGGAACGTGCTTATTATTAAACGAAGCAAACGATAATTAGAATAAATAGGTAAAATTGTATGTAAACCCACGTTTTAACGTGCTTAAGGATATAAATATATACATAATGTTTGTGCAAATTTAATCTCTCACAAAACGTATATTAATGTCGAGAAGAGAATATTTTAATTGCAAATATTTACTTCCACATAAATTTAATTTCCTCTGGAAGTAAATAATTATTAATTCGTTTATAACAGTCTGAAATCTTTAACACAAGCAAGCAACGATATTAATTGATCAATGATTAATAGTAAATATAAAATTTTTAAAAGACTAAGAAACACAAGTAAAACTTGATATAAAATAATATTTTTTCTATCATTATTATTTTAGTTTTTGAACATTTCTAAGATTATATAGGCTAACGAGCCTATAAGATTTATGAACGGATTGGATTATCAACAAATGGCACGAGATCAGAGACTAACATGGGCCTCTATGTTATCTCTATGTTTAAGATATAGTGAGATAAATGGTTAGATGCATGGCCAGATTCGGATATATTGCGCGGATCTTAATTTAAAAAAATTTATAAAATATAATATTAAAGGATTATTAAAGATCAGATAACTGAGTAATCAGATAGAATAATAAAAATATTAAAATCAATAAAACATAAACAAATTAAAAATAATTTTAAGATTATTATTATTATATAAAATAACAAAATAAAAACCTAAAGAAGTTTTTAAAAATAATACACAATACATTTGCATAATTTGATATTCTTCTTAAAGAAGTTGTAAAAAATGCAATTTAACAGTAAATTAAGACAAATAGCATTCCCAGTATTAAAATCGATTTTTTACGGTTTTAATATGAAGAATTGATAACAAAACCAAGGATAATAAAAAATATTTTTAATTTCAACTTTTCGTTAACTAATTAATAATATAGTTTTAACAACTTGCCACAAAAATATTGTATTTTAACTATTCTCGCATGTATGATTATTTGGTGAAATTAATACTTATCTAGATTTTGAATAGCGGTTAATAACCAGTCACAAACCTTTGAGAAATTTGCAGGCAAGATTTGCAATGCACATTTTCCTAATGCCTAATACATACATATTCCTCTTCACTCTAAATTGAAGCATAGGGCTTCAACATAGCTTTCCATCTCATACTATTTGTGGCAGATATTTTATCTCTCTCCATGTCTTTCCTATTGTTTTCAATACGTGTACAATGGTACTGTATTGCCAAGTATTTTTAGGTCTTTTTTTTTTATTGCCCCGACTGTTTTACTTAAACAATTTCCCAGGTTTAAACAATCCATTTCCATTTGCGATTTTTAATTTCCAGTTCAATCGGTTTTTGTTTTGCTTTTGCTAAGGATTTCAGTGTTACAAATTTTACGGAACCACTTGACACGTAAGATTTTTCTTAAAACGTTGTTAATAAATACCTGAAGTTTTTTTTTTTCTTCGTGTTATTTTTATTGCTGTGGCATGTCTCAGATCCGTAGAGAAGGAAAGATTTTACATTAGTATTGAAAATTGCATTTTTTGTTGAATTTGTAATGATTTTGTTTTGCCAGAATTTAATGAGAACAACGGAACTGCATCGGACTTTGTCCAATACCTAATACAAGAAGCGAATTCAACAACCCACCGGTAGCATATTTTTATTCGAAAACACTGATAAATAAAAGCATTTTCTGATAAGCTTGAATGTTAATACGAATTTACCAGTATCCCTAACTGCCAACAACTATGAATGGTCCGTAACAATTCATTTTTATATAATTAAAGTGACAATAAAGTTATCTTTAATTCTTGGATTTATAAATTTCATTTAATATAATTTTGACTACCACTACATGCAAATAAATCGATCTTTTACTACACGTAAATAAATCAATCTTTTATATAAAAGCAAGTTCTTAAAACGAAAGTGAGTGTAAGCCTCCTAAGCGATTGCGAAAAATTTTTATTTACAAACGTATTTCAATTAGCTATATTCACAACCATTTCCGAAATTCTTCCTCGAAAGAAAGTGAAAAAGTTGGTAGGTTTGCCAGTATCATACCAAAATTAAAAGGCTCTTTCAGTTTTTTTGCCCATATCTAAAAAGAGGCCTTTTAATAGATATTTATATTGATCTAAAGACGAAAAACAAAAACTAGAATTTTAAATGCAGATTTAATGATCAGTTTCGTAGATTAGGACTAATTGACTGTTCACGACTAATGAATGACTAATAACGGATCTCTAAGTTGAAAATTAATTTTTGCCTTCCAGTCTTTAGTTGGATATTCTTTCGTGAAAAAAGAATAAAAAGTCTTTGATTTCACGTCATCAGCAAGCAAACCATTTAAATGAAAGGCTATAAAACGGTTGCATGTATATATACCTCGCCACTATATATACATTATTTTACCATCGTTAGTTTCCCGATATTTTAATGGCTGTTGAAGATCCACCTGCTTTTTTTTTACGATTCGTCACGACATGTCGTGTTCCATTACGACCGCAGCAGATGATTGTCGGGGTTGGTAAAAGCCTCGTGATTATATATATCCCTGCAGAGACAGTTGGGATTTTTCTTAAGGCGGTAGTTAGTGCATTTTTGTAAGAATGTATAAAAGTTTAATGTCGGAGTCCAGATATATATACGATTCCAACTTCAACAGCATTATGGAAATTAATCTATCACCACGTCTTTACAACAGCGATTAAGAAATTTCTTTAAAATTGAAAATGAAAATAAGTTTTATGGAAATTAATCTATCATCATATTTTTAAAAAAAATTTGCTAAAGAAATTTTCATAAAGTTGATGATAAATTTTATGAAAATTTATCTATCATATTTTTAAAACAGTGCTAAAGAAATTTCGATATAGCTGATAATGAGTATAAACTTTATGGAAATTTATCTATTATATATTTAAAACAGTGCTAAAGAATTTGCTCAAAGTTGATAATGAATGTCAACTTTATGGAAATTTATCTATTATGTTTTTAAAACAGTGCTAAAGCAAATTCTTCAAAGTTGATAATTAAAATCAACTTTTTATTTAAACCCCGCTTCGGTAGCCCGACGACCTGCACGCGAAGTCGAGCACTTTACGGTAGAACAGTTTAACGAGGAACAATACCGCACACACTCGGTCCCTACGCAGACTGATCCTCACAATAGTAGAAGAAAGCACTCTAACTTGCAGATATATTCGTGTGAGCTGACGAAAAGATTATATGTTTTGTTTATTTTGTTTTTGGCCTTTTAGTTTGCTTATTTTAAATTAAATTTATAAAAAAAATACTTAATCCTTATTTTTTTTGGTATTTTTATCTTATTTTATGGGCTTTATGTACTTGCTGATGCATCTTATTACCTTATTTAATGGGTTCTATGTACTTGCAACAAACACAAAAAGATTGGTTAGCATCATATGCAGGAGGAAAGCAGCTAGTTTACTACTATTTACTTATTTTTATTAATAGTATTTTAAATTTTAGTAAAATAAATAAATGGAAAGTCTCTTTTTTATTTTTAGAGATTTATCAGACATTATTTAAGTGTTTGATGAATAACATTCGTGACATAAACGTTATTTTTTTATTCTTTAGAATAACACTATTTCTATCCACGAAATTTCTGTCAGTAGCATCTTCCAGATATATTTTAAGACTAATTATTTAAAGGGAAACTTTTGAGCTGTTATGCAAATTATTAAATGTAAAACAAATAAGCAATTTATCATAATAGAAATCAATATACAATTATCTGTGAATAAACAAATAAAGTAAAATAATATTACCTTTGAAAGCTATTAAATTTTTCTTAAATATTTATTCATAGAAATATTTTCAGCAAATCATAAGAAAGAACAAATTAGGGCTGAAAAATAACCTTATGAGTAAAATGATAAATGTTCATCTTCAATTATCTGATATATTTTGATTTAATGAAAGTATACTGAAATAATTTTGCATCACAAAATTCCCAAGAATAAATTACTAAAACTGAAGAAAAAAAAAGAAAGAAACTTTTTCGAAAATCAAATTACGTTTAGTTGGATACATGATTCGCATAATTAACTACTTATGCGATAGTATAAAAATGAGTATTTCGATTACAACCAAAGTTCTACCGCTTACGAAAAATTAAGAGAATGTCTTAGCAATTACCTTTCTATAAGATCTATTGTTTGATATTATTCATACTAAAACATTAAATGAACTTTCTTATATTATTAATTCATTTAGTTATACTATTAATTAATGTTGATCAATATAAATTTAATAATATACTATTTTGTCGTATTGTAAGAAAACAAAAACAGTTTAAGTCATTGTTATAAGCAACTAATCATGAAAAAAAATTATTATGCAAAAAAAAAAAAAAAAAAACATTTTTGTTAATTATATGTTCTCACTTTCACAAACATAAAATTAACGTTAAATATATATATATATATATATATATATATATATATATATATATATATATATATATATATATATATATATATATATATATATATATATATATATATATATATATGTAACATAAAAAGCTTCAATTGATCTTTTTATGTTATCCTAATTATTATTCTAATCGAAATACTTTCTCACACTTTTATAAGCCACATCCTGTTCTTAAATTTATTTTTGGCTCAAGTATGCATTTAATTAAAAGCAGGACATATTTCCCTTTGCTCTGTGTGGGAAACATTCGATCTATTTCATAAACCAATAGCAACTACTAAGATTTCCCTCTTTCCCTAAATTAAGACATTTTACGGATTTTACTTTGCAAGATTTTCCCTAACATATAACCAACGAGCGCAACTTTTCGTGTTCACTTTCACACACTCTCATGACTGCTGTTGTCTAATAATTAATAAATAAATTTTGTACCCTCCTTCCCGACCTATGACCTGTTTTAATCCTTCCACTCGGCAACGACGTTATATATATATATATATATATATATATATATATATATATATATATATATATATATATATATATATATATATATATATATATATATATATATATATATATATATATATATACCGAAGAGCTATTACATTATGACCACCCTCCATCTATAACAATGGGCTCTCCCAGGTTTTCATGGTTTCTCGCCCAGGAACAATGTTTTCATGGCGCACATTAGAACCCATAATCCTCATAGAACAATCCCTGACGTCTGTAAGCTATTTGAACATAGTTGCAGACCAGGTTCACCCATTCATGGCAACAGTTTCTCCTGCGGGGGATGGTATTTACCAACAGGATAATGCACCATGTCATAAGGGTTGAATAGTCGAGGAACATTCCAGTGGCTTTCAAGTCATGTCTTGGCCCCCAAATTCACCTGACCTTAATCCAATAGAGCATTTGTGGTCCTACTTGGAAAACCAAATTCGTGCTGCCCCGCTAACAGAGTCGCAAGAAAATCATTGTGATATTTAAATAGTAAAATACAATTAACACTTTAAAGTATGGTAGTTAGAAGACTAGTTCTTTTTCTTCTGCATTGTTAACACATCGCTTAAATAAGTGCTTATAAAGCTCCATGACATATTTTCAAATATGATTACGTAGAAGATATAATTGGCGATAGTGATGTAGTGTTTGAAACTATGATGCAGCGTTTGAAAACACATGGTCAAATTTACAGATCTTTTGACTTAAGATATTCGGCATCCATTGTGTGATATCTAGCAAAACCTAAAGCACGTTCGCAAAAGAAGAAGAAGAAAAAACTATTCATAGAATCAATTTCTTGATTCTTCTGGCATTAGGGTGTGAATTAATACCAGTTATTTCATCGTCGCCTGTCTTTATTTCATCGCCAATTCATGTATATATATTTTTTCTTTTACTAATGGATGTGAATAGTTGATTGTCGCCAAAGGTAAAGGAACACTCCTGCCTTTAACAGTCTACTAAAGGTGTGAAAGAGAAATTTATGAGTATTAGGGGTGCGGCAGCAGTTGAAAGACGTTTACAGATGGGGGGAAGAGGGCGAATACTCATGGGCGTCAGTTTGGTAAGGGGGTTCATTACACTTCATCCTACTCAAGAATGCAATTGTTATTTCAAGTTAAATGCATAGTATACACCTTCATAAAAATTTTTGAAAGAATAATGAATTCACATTTTTTTGATAGATGATATGCTCCAGCATTTTGCGCATATTTTTATGGTCATAAAAATTTAGGAACTCTCTCATTCCGAAATTCCTCATTATAGTATTCATTCTTATTCACAAAATGATGTTTTCACAAATTACGTTTGCGTAAATGGCATTTCGAGCGGATGAATTGCGTTTTGAAAATGAAAATAACAAATTGCGTTTTCATAACACTTAGAATTCAATATAAAATTAGGTTTCATTTTAATAAAAATTAGAATGTGAGATAATATTAGGGGAACCGGAAAGTAATGTCGTTTCGGTGCATTTGATATTTGTCATCAATATTTTAGTTTTAATCAATAATGTATTCATCCTCGTTTGCAACAACCTTTCAATGCCGGATTGAAAATGAATCGAGAAAAAAAAAATGAATTAGTTTCTAAGACTTACGAATATTTAATGCGCAGAAACGACGTTACTTTCCGGTCCTCCTAATGCTTGGTTCCGATTTTACAAAATGTGGAAAGCAAAATAAAACTTGGTTTCGCTTTTAAAACAATTAGAATACGATACAAAACTATGTTTCATTTTTAAAACAATTAAAATACGATATAAAACATGATTACGTTTACCCCGTATTGAACTGCAATGAAGGCTCTTTTTTCAATGATCTTTTTATCATGCTTTTCCCACTTTAAAACTACACTATTAAAAAATCCTGGGTCAAAAAACGGTAAAACGTAGGCAGTCAGGATTCCAGTACTTTTTACTATAAAATTCAGCTTTACCGGAACGTGTTACTGAATAAAAAATCTTATATACCGTAATTTCTACAGTAATAATTACCGTGAAATCGCCGAATCACTTTAATCAAATAAATATGAATGTAAAAATTAGGTATAAAATGGAAGTGCCGGTACTTTTATACTGTAATCTGATTCTGAAATTTTTACAGTGCATGTAAATCAAAATCTAGTGAAAATAAATGCGAGCAATTTGGAAGGTATATATTTTAGTTAATAATTAACAAATAATTCGTAACATTTTAACATCGTAACATAATATGTAAAAGTTTACATTTAAAAATTATTTAAAAAAGCTCATAGAATATTTCTAAGCAGCAGTAAATAGATATAAATTCAAAACAATGCACGCACTTTTTAAAACATTTTCAAAGTGTTCCACGTAACCCCTTAAAAGTTATAAGGCGAATTATTATAACCAAATTATTTATTAGTATATCCATACAAATGAAAGGCATTCGATAATATAATTAAAAAGATATTACATGTTTAAATCTAAATGCACAGTATTTTGGTGATAAAAATGGAGAACTAAAGATTAGCTGACAGTTTAAAAACATTACATCTTCTATTCAAGATAAATATATTATGACTATCTATCTATCTTATTATATAAAACGCTAATACGTACGTATATATGTATGTATCAATAAAACCGATGATATTTCTTTTCTCGCGCTGGCAACAGTTTTCATTTTTAATTGATTGGATTCGGCGCGCAAGAGCACGTAGTGAGCAACCAGATAACAATAACCAGAGTGAGCATTATCAGGTTGTTCAATTCAGATTCATGCACTAAAAACATGACAATATTTAATTTAAACTCAATTAGGAATTAATTAATTAATTGAAGTGAGAATGCTTTAAAAGGCCGCTGTTGAATTGATATTTTTCTACTGGGAGCTACCTAAACGTCTAAAAAACGTTTAAGTGTTTGTATTGAATGCATTGAATTTTTTTATATTTCGCGTTTATTTATGCATTGAATTTCCACGCTTTAAAATGCAGAATATTAGTGAAGCAATATTTGATAATTTATTTTGCTAATATGTTTCATATTTAGCTAATGTTTTGATTTTTTCCCCATGTACAATCTAAATAGCTAATATACTTTTCTAAAAGCTAATAAGAACATTGGTAGAATTCTTCTACATAAGTACAATACTATGTCTTTGATGATAAAATACTATGTCTTTGATGATAATATATTATGTCTTTGTGCTAGAACATTGTGTTCATTGGCGACCGAGCGAGCGCAGCGAGCCATGGTTCACAGCGTGAACCACATAGGATTGCGTAGCAATTCTCGGGGGTTGGCGAGCGTTAGCGAGCAGGGGGCGGAGCCTCCTAGTCCAATATATAATAAAATGAATTTTCCATTGTTATTTGAAACATATATTTAATCTATCAGAACTTTTTTACAATATATTTATAGCGCAAATAATTTTTTACAATATATTTATCATAATAATACAAAATAATCTATTTATTTTAAATTCATAAAAAAAGAAGTTCACTCAATTTTTAATTATAGCCAAAATAACTTTTTTTGGACTGCCTCCAAATCTCTTTCAAAAACATTTTCGGGCAATTTTTTTTTTCTGCGTAAATCACTAAATTAAGAAGGCAACTTTTATCTAACACAAAAAGAGAGCATATTGTTAAAATTAAAAACAAAACGTGGCAAAAATGTTAATTTTAAATAAATAGATATGTTTCATCAAGCGCGATAAAGAGAAAAATAGCAAAGATTAACATTTTTCATTTAAACGATAACTAAAATAACAAATTTACGCATTCAACCAAAATATTATATCACCTGCACTTCAAAAAAACAAAACAATTTTTTTATAACAAACACTCCAGATGACATAAAAAAAAATAACCTATTACGCTCTTTTTTATGAACTCACAATTCATTAAAAAAACCTCAACTTTATCTTCTAAAAAAACCGAAAAATTGAGGGGCAACAATAATGAAAAAAGCAACGTTAAGTTGCCAGATGTTTGAGAACACGTCATGGGCGGATCCTCTTTTTTTCTTCACCTTATTTCATTTTGATTCTTATCTTTTTTTTTCTCTCTATCTCATTCAATTATATGCTCTTTAAAAAGAATATAGCGTCGCTTTAAGTACGAAGTAGAATTAACTAAAGAACGTACTAGATACTCTTGAAAAAAAGTGCGGGAAAAAAACTGGAATAAAAGACTGCCCTTTTTTTCTTCCAACTTTCTTTTTGGAGAAAGCTAAATTTTATAGAAATCACTGTTCGCATTGGCAGATAGTATTTTTTTACATCTAACAGCATTTTTGTGTTAAGTGAGAAAAAATCGCCTGCAATTGTCTGTAAAAACGAAGCCAAACGATTTAAAAATGAGAACTTGAAGAAAGAAAAAGTTCCATGAAGTGAAAAGAAATGATCGATACTCATTATTTACGAAATAAAAATGGTTCAACATCCTGAATCACTTTCAAACAATCCCCTCTTATCGAAAGAAAAGTTCGAGGTTTTTAATAAATAAAAAAAACACACACACACCCAAAAAAAAAGTTAGAAACCTTGTATTAGCTTCAAAATTTTTTTTAATTTGGGCTACTGTCAACTTCTATTTAAATATATTTTCCACAAGAAACTTGCAAAATTTAACTATTCCAAGCTTTATATTTAAACTGCATTTGATATTTTCCATCTTATTTTAAAGTAATTAAGAAGAATTATATAATGATCAGTTTTTTTTTTTCTAAAACAGGGCCACAACCGCAAAACTGGAGGAGAAATCTTTTTTCGAGGAGGTTATACAAGGTTTGCTTTTCATTTAATGTTTAACATTTTAAGCATATATTAAGTTTTAGATAATTTTAAAAATGCCGATCATCTTTAATCTATTTGCTCTATAAAGTGTATATTAATAAAGTAATTTATTAAAAAAAAATATTTTTATTTTATTGAAACAAAAACAAATGTTTGTTGACGAAAAATAAGCAAAACAAATGCATAAAAATAAGAGAAATCACAATGGAGAAAAAAATTACAGGAAAAAGAATGTCGTTAAATTTAAAAAATTAATTAATTTTCAATTTTTTAAAATTAATTTTCGAGAAAATAATCTATTTTTTTCAAAAATTCAGTAGATATTAAAAGAGTAGAAGCTGTGTAATTCTGAGGAACTTTTTTTTAAAATCTTTTAAATTTTAAAAAAATAATTTTTAACAATATGAAAGGAAACTTAAAATACAAAAGTATTAAAAGCATTTGATTAAAAAAAGAAGTATTTAATAACAACCCGCTTTTAGTTCTTTTAAAAGCAACATATCTGTCATCGCATTGGCTTGCTACTTACTTGTAAGTTAGAAAGAACAAGATAGCGAATAGTTTCTTGCAATAAATTATAAAATTATGAAAAACAAGGTTAATTTATGAAATTGAACATTAGTTAGTGTTCTATATTTAAGTTATGCTTTCCATTTTATAATGCTTTGAAAAATAAATACTTCAGCAATCAAATAAGCAAAAAAAAATTCAAATACTAACTTTGCTTTAAAATTAGTTTTGATATATTTGTCTTAAATAATAACACTGGTTCTTCGTTTTTAAAGCGAGTGTTCGAAAATAAGTTTCGAAGGATATATCTTTATCTTTTCGAATGCAATCAAAGAAGGATGAAGAAATTTTCATTTGACGTTCTGATGAAAAATACTAGCTCAGAAACCAAGTTTTCCCAACCAAACAAAAGTAAAATAAACACTCATTCAAACCCCACTCCCTCCTCCGAATCCACCTCCTTCACCAAGACTGTCGACCATGTTCCGAGAAATTTTCAAACAGTACTTTAAAATAGAAGAAAAGAATCGGAAACTTCTAGAATGATTAAAAGAAAGTTCGAAGAAATGACGAAATGAAAAAGACGAATTGGAGTGGTAGATTTTTGGTGTAATTTTTTTTTTTCTTGCATCGGATGCTTTTGTTTATTTTTTCCAACTAAGATGGAATGGCAGAAAAAAAAACATTCAACAAAAGTAAAAGCATATGCGCCCGACCTTCTGTCTTTTTAAACAACAGTCCTGGAAAATGAAGTACGGGGAAAAAATGGCAAAATAGAAGCTTTAGTTGTAATCGAAAATCAATGATTTTTACTGTTTACACCGTTATTCGAACTTCACAGTCAAGATGTATTCGTTCTTTTCTTCCACAATTCTTGTTCTGTTTTCTTTAACATGAGTGTCGAAATTGGAGAGTCACTCATTCTTTTTTGTTTTCTTTTTTTTATCTCCTTGTTGCCATCTGACGCCGCATAAAATATGAACTAGATCCCCAAAGTGTGGTTAAATTGAAACGAATGATATTTTTGAAATCGTATGCATGTTTTAAAGTTCTGAATTAAATAACTAAAATCTTCTATAAAATAGTATTAAAAAAGATACATAAAAATCCAATTTTTGTTATAGTATCTTTTTAATACAAATAAATTAAAATTCCTGGTTAATTTTTAGAAAAAAAAATATAAACAAAAAAAATTGAGATAAGTGCTATTCAAAAAGAGATCGGAAAAGTAGGATTCCTTTTTCCTCAACTTAAATTTTTAAGAAAGCACAAAATTTTAATCCAATTAATATCATAGATTTATATTTTTTGCAAACGTAAAAAACACGTTATTTAAACTAAGAAATATTTATGCTTTAAAATAATATGCTAACATTTCAAATCGTTAACAAAAGTTTTGTATAGCAAAACAAAACTGACCTGCATAACTGAAAAAATTAATAGTTTAGACAAAGTATGTAAAACTATTTTTCAACGAAAGCAATTAACTATCTTTACTATTTTCTTTGACGTCAAGAGCAATTTTCATTAACAACAAGGCTTTTAGATGTTTATTAATATTATTGCTATGATATCTACCTCCATATTTATTTGACTTCGCATACTAAATGAGAAAACTTGTTTTAATATCCGTTTCCAACAAAGTTCAAAGTGAAAATTCTTCATCGTCGCTTTTCAAACAGCTTATTCAAAATCGTCTGTTCTTTAACAACGAAGTAATAGAGGCAAAGCAGACGATTTTGGAAAGCAATAGTACGGAATGAAACCACTGAACCACCTAGGAACATCTTATTTATCTAAGGGAACAGATATGTCAACAGTTTCCTCATACTCTCAATACTAGATGAACGAACGATAACAGTCTTGAAGCACACATTTCTCTTGATAATAATAACGGGTATTTGCGAAGTTTGAATAACGATGGGGTTAGAGAGTTTGCAAGCGATTCCTGCATTCGGCCATCTTGAATTCAAGATGGGAGGTTTTAAGTGCATAAATTGCAGTTTCGGTTACCCTATATTGTTAGAGCAGAGTTAGTTTCTCGAGTACCGATGTATATCGCTGAATGTGCAGAATAGTTAGTAATTTGAACACTAAACAATGGCATACCGTGCTTCGTTAATTGTATGGCTATAATGAGGGTTGAAGACTGTTGTAGCCCTTCAGACAGAAATAGCCTTATTATAACTTTTGTACCCCACGCTTTATTGTTGCGAAATGAGTGGTTAATATAATTGATCAGTTTGGTAATTCATTAAGTATAATTCTGAATTACCTGCGTTAAAATTGCTTTCAACAATGTCAATTAGTTCAGGATTTTACATTTAATAGGTACAAATAAGGCTTCAAAATAAGCATAAATTAATGCAATCCAATCAATAAATACTCTACATTATAAAAATTGAATCTCAAACTTAATAGAGGATTTAACTATTAAAATAACAATCATGTTCTTCTCAAGGAAAACTTCATTAGTTTCATAATTAAAGAGGAAAAAAGTCGATATGATTCGAGCGCTCGAACACGATGCTCATTCTCAAGACAGCATGTGAATAATATAAACAAAGTAAGTTAGAAATAAGAAAAGGCACAGTTGCGAACAAATAATAGAAAAGGAAAAAATATAGGAAAACACACCAAGATAAACCGTGGTATTTAAAGGAAGCAAATCAGTGAAGAATACATTCCATGCGGAATGCAGAAAGGGGAAGTCATACATATGAATGAAACAAGAATGAAGATCATCAAAATTAACTGATATGTCAGAAGAGGAAAGAATTATGGCATTATGGAAGTTAAATTCATGAACAAGATTCCAACAATGTGCGGAAATAAATGCTTAATTGAACTTCTGCTGATGGACGTATCTGTATTCCTTTAATTTAAATTCTCTTGTCTGGTTTGACCAATGTACTTAAGGTTTCATTCGCAAGGTATGTGGTAAATGCCCCAGCTATTATCAATGCTGATAGAATTTTTAGGTTATTGTTAAATTAAGGAAATTTTATTAACCATAATTAATCTCCAATAAGAACGTCAACTCTGAAATAAAAAAAAGAAGTAAACCCTTTAGTTCAATGACTCTGAAAAGAAAATTCAAGAAAAACAAGCAATATACATAAACAATTAAATTTACAGAACTATTTTGTGAATCTTGCAATATCTGTCATATTTCTGAAATATACGGAATGCAAGGCATTCAATGCTAGAGGGTTAACACAATATAATTTCTATTCTAACCAATACCGAAAGAAGGCATAAATTTTTACCAGACATGGTTTAAAAATATTGAGAGTCGATCGAGGAAAGAAAGAAATACTGAAACAACTTTTTGAAATAGAGATATAGAAAACGCTGAAAGGCACAACGCTACATTGACCAGACTTTACGAACTTGATTCCGACTTAACACAAAGTAACACATTCTGTAGTTTGATTAACGATCGTCATCGTATGAAGAAATACACTCAACAGTTTTTGGTTGCTCTTTTCCTTGACAAGACACAATTTGACAAACGATCTAACATTCCACGCTCAACACGTGGGGAATCGAACTTTTTTTGAACAAGACCTGAAATTCATGACGGTTTCGGAAATTGGAAAAAACCAAACGAATCTTCTTTCGTAATGATGGAAAAAAATTTTTGTTCTTAACAATGTTAAAACTCAGTTTTATTTTAATCTTAATCGCTTTGAAAAATATAAATTACGGTCATGAACCATAAATACATCGCTCGAAAATATTTTCATATCAATTTTAAATAAGAAAAAAAATCGTATCAATTTTATAGAAAAAAAATATTAGGAAGTATTAAGAATTTTTGCAATGCATGTTTTTACAATACTTGTGAAAATAAAAGTTAAAATTATGTATACTTTCGAGGTCGCAAATTATTAAGTGAGGAAACAAAAATGTTCTTAAAATATAATGAATCACTACAGAGGAAATCGTGATGAAAACACAAATTATTATTTCAAGAACTTTTCTGTGATTTCTTTTCCAGGAAATCAAATCAATTTAAAAAAATTTTATCGCACCATCCTGAAAAGTGATTTCAGTTAAATTTAAAGAGTGCCTTTTTTTTTTTTGATTGCATATTAACTTTCTACTTCTAATCTGTTTACTATTTTAACTTCATTTTTATAAGGATTTTAAATCTATACATGATGGGCAGTGATAATTGAACACCCAGTCAAGATATTCTAGATTTTAATATAAGTTTGAATATTTTATTATCGACACAGAGGAACATAAATGTAGAGATGATTCGTTCAAATGTATGATGTACAGTATTTAAATTAAAATATGAAATTTTAAGTATTTAGAATTAAGTTTACAATACGGAGTGGAAAATGTATTCTAATTGAAATTTATATTAAGAAATTTAAATCAAAAAGTATTATAGAAAGATTCACGTTAGAGCGAGTATACAATTTTAAACTTAAAGTGAAAAGTTTTCTAACTGATGCACCGGCAGCTACTAGCAAAAAGAAACAAGTTTAAATTGGTGCTAAGTGTTCGGATTCTTAACATATACTTAGCGAGTACACGTAGAAAAAAATTCTGGTAAAATTACCGTACAGTATGTTAATGACATTTTTTTTAAAGAAGAAATATATTTGTGGTTAATAAAACCGAAATGTAATGTATATAAAGCATTCATTTTGCAATTTTTCGTTCATAAGGTAAAGGTTTAATAAATTTTTGCTTTTCAAAATTATAACTTTTATCACCACGCATTTAGTAAAAAATACAAAATTGAAAATTCCATTTAACCAAATAAATGGTTGTTATGCCAAGTTCTAAGGTACCATGACAAAATTACTAACTTTTGCCACATTTACCAAATTTGATTACATATTATAAAACCATATTTTACAGTATAATTCATTAAAATAATTACCAAAGCACTACGGTAAAAATTCCCGAGCATTTTGTTGTTCTCATAGAGCTAGAAAAACAAGCAAAATTTACCATGTTCGTGAAGTTTAACAAAAATTTTTTTTTCTCTGAGTACTATTAAACATTATGTGATATTACTTTGCAGAATATAAACGCACTTTTTTGCAGAATATAAACGTTTCTGCTCATAATATTTCACGAAAACGCTGCCTAGTAAGGGAAAATTCTATACAAACGTGACAGGGGATATGAAAGTTAAAATAAAATATAACTATGTTTCCACAGTAGTAATTGATCTTCAGAATTACGTTTAAAGTTAATGTAATTGTTTTAATTGCAATCCATACAGAAATTTTAAGTAAAATAAATATAAAGCCTAAATATTCCTTTGAATAAAGCAATTATTTAATTATAAAAACTAAAAAAAAAAAAAAAAAGTTTATGTTAATTTAAACAAATGAATGTTTTTGTGGAAATTTCTTACGTAAGCTTCTATTTTTTTTAAAAAATATTAAAATGCGAACTTTACATAGATAAAGATATTTAATATTAGATTATTAAAATTCCCACGTTAAAATGAATAATACATTCTTACCACATTGAAATTTCTAGCCATCTTTTGAATTCTTGAATAATATATTTACTATTAAACATTCCTTTCATTACTCAAAGAATATGTATCAATTTCCCTTGAATGTATGCACAATGCTTATAAAGATGCTACGTTATTACATATTAAATGAAGGAAAATAATTACTAACATTAAAAATTATCAAAACCATGCTTTTTTGTTTTAATAAGAAAAGTAATTTGTTAATTAAAATACGTGATTCAAAACACACACAAAAAACATAAAATATCAGGTAATAGAAGATAAAAAAAAATGTTTTCGAACAAAAAAAAACATCCTTTAATTTTCTTTGCTTAAAACTAGACAAACACGTTTTAGTACATTTTTGACGGATAAAATCTTTTGAGGTATATTTTAATTAGTGATAGTGATGTCAACTCATTGTTAATTCAGCCTTAAAACTTAGTTTGGCACGAAACACGAACGATTAATAAAAAAAGACCATAATTAAATTAAGAACTAAAGATAGACTGAAAAACATATCAGTACAAATCCAATTTCTTCAGATTAAAAATGTTAACTAGTGTTATCAAAAATTAACTAATTTAAATAATAAAAAGAAATGCAACCAAAACAACAACCAAAAAATTTACTCTTTTTCCTATTTCACACGACATAGGAAAATGCCAACATTTCATTAGCAGTTCAAACTAAATAAAGGTCAGGTTATTTTTCTTTCACATAAGGAGCAAACCATTACAAACTTCATTTAAAATTAACATTACGAACCCTAAACAAATATCGTTTTTAAAAAACACTGCTAACAGATAATGTCAACATTTCAAGTAACTAAAGTGAAAATAAAGCAATCTCATTAAAGAAGAAAACTTTTACGAACGAATGCAAGCAGGCATTCATTTTATTTTGTAAAAAAAATTGGAACACATAGTAATAACTTCATTGCACGT
Organism: Parasteatoda tepidariorum; assembly: GCF_982258835.1. Classification (NCBI taxonomy): domain Eukaryota; kingdom Metazoa; phylum Arthropoda; class Arachnida; order Araneae; family Theridiidae; genus Parasteatoda; species Parasteatoda tepidariorum. The sequence continues at coordinate 36,072,303 of NC_141755.1, forward strand.
CAACAGAAACAAAAATAAACGGAAATAAAATACCTCTTTGCTATAAAATACGAAATTTAGTTACATATCTTTTACAACTACCTTGTTAGGATGATAATTATTTATCCCAGAAACACACCTTGGGAATAGTCCTGGAGTTCGTTTAAAATGAAAAGCTGACAGCGAGAAATGAATATTTTTTTTCTTTTCTTATCCCTTCAGAATTTCGACTACGGATTTTGGCAACAAGAAAACGAAGCCATGTGCGTTTGTTCTAAGACTCAGCAAGTCGTTTGACTTAATTTAAATGGGACTCCTTAACAAAGGTGATAATTCTTTCTTTTTTTGAAATACCTCATGGGATGGAAGAGGGGGCATGTTCCTTTTAACTAAGAATTACAGTTAAAACAGATGAAGAAAGTCATATTTTAGTAGTTAATATTCTAAAAGAGAACTTTTCTTGGAAAAATAAATTTTAAAAAATATACTTATTTAATGTGCGATAATTAAAATCCTAATCAGATTCTTATCTATTGTTTTTTCCAACCGCCTCTAATAATTAGACACTCAATGAAATAAATTTATCATAATGTTGCAAAAATAGATTATTCTTTAAAAATATGCATTTTTTCAAAAATGTTACATTTGGCGATTGCCTTTGGCGCCTTTACTTCAAAAGCTTATACTGAAAGGGAAAAATAAATTTTTAACCCGGATTTTGCCTACAAGAAAACAGTGTGTTTGTCCTTTAACAGCGAGAATCGTTTTGAATTCATGTAAAATGGAGTATTTTCAATAATAATTATTTTTATTATTTTATTGCAATTACACGATAGTTTCTTTTTTCTTTTTTAGAAATTGCTCTAGCATAAAGTAAAGGGCAAGTATGCCACCAACCAAGAAAAACATCAAAAACAGTTCCCCTTAAATAGTTGATACTCTGAAATATATATCTCTTTCATAGGTACTTCTAAGAGACAGAAATTAAATCTTTGTTATTACTTTTGTTCAGTCTTTCTCTGAATTCTGAAAATTTATTATAGACTAAATATTATAAATTACTTTGATTGTATAAGTACTGGAGATACGGTAAAAGTTAACAGGCAAGTAAAAAAGTTAATTGGAAAATGCAGTAATATTTCAGTGAATAATGTAATTAATTAGAAGTTCAGTAAATCATAAATTTTTAAATAACGCTTCATTCAAATGTGTTCGGCCAAATCATACGAGCTTTAAAATTAAAATAATGCAACCGATTTCTTCAGAAAAATTACAAATGAATTTTACGGAAATATTGCAAAATTTAAAATTTTGTATCAAAAATAAAGGAAATTCTAATAAAATTTAAAAGAAGATGACAAAAATGACAAGAAATTTTATACAGCTAAAAAAATTAAGATGAAAAATATTTAAAGAAAAATAATTCTTTAAAAATGCAAAGATTATAGTGATTGTTATCTACTTCAACGTTTACTTATAACATATATTAAAAATTTTTTAGTGTTTTCGTATACAATATTTCTTAATTTTTCCAAAAGATAATAGATAAAAATAACAAATTTGTTAGTTAGATAACATACACAACAAAGAAAAGGATCATAGATTTTAAAACATAATTTTATTACCAAACTTAAATAATTATTTATATTAATTAATCAATTATTCTATATCTAATACATCTTATATTTAATTTTTATCTCGATGAAATTGAATTATTTATGCCGAGACAAAAGTTTAGACAATATCAAACTGGTTACATAAGAAAGCATCGATGCGTCAAAATTTAGTCATAATTGTTATCTATAAAATCGATTAAAATTCTTTACTTTTAATCAACTAGAAAAATATACATATATATATATATTTAGAGCTATAAAATTTCTCAATATTCAGTTAATTTTTTTAAGTTGTAAAATTTTAATTATTTTTTTATAACAGTTCCATTATATTATACGTATTTTTTTCAGTTTCATTCGATTATAAGTATTTCTTTCAGTTCCATTAGATAATACGTATTTCTTTCAGCCATATAGCTAATTTTTAAACCAACCTTATAGTTACCCTTTTACAGTCATTAAGTTAATAAATATTGGGAAAACATTTTAGATATTTAAATGATAACATAAACTCAGGTTGACTAAAACATTTTTCATAAGCAACAAAAAAATGAAACGTTTTCAATAAAATTCAATGAATAAAGTAAAGACGTTAGCTGTTTATCAAAATAAAAGTAAAGCAAAACAGATATTGATCATGACATATCAGATCAAGCTATACAATAAAACTTCTAATATATACTCTTTCAATTTAAGTCTGGAAAATCTTTCAATAGTTGCAAAAATAAAAGTTCAGCAAAACAAGAAAGATCGATACAGATTAAAGAAAGATATACCAAACCTATTTTTTTTTCAGAAATGTATTCGAGTTTGTTTTAAAACATATTATCAAAATCAAAACGGAGACGAGATTGTTAAGATAAGTATAGAAAACCGATTGTTATAAATCTAAAGTAAGTTAGTTTAATTTTTTTTATTATTGATTTATAGAAAAAAATTAGAAAAAAAAGTCATTCTTATTTTGTTACACAACTGCTATGTTTTTGAAAGCATAATGAAACTATGTAAGATATTTTAAGATACCAAAATTTTAAACATTTAATATTTATTGGAATTGTAGAAAGACGATAAATCAATACATAATAAATATCTTTTGTTACGACTAATTAAAAACTGTCGTCACGGGTCTTGGCATTATAAAGGTTTTAAAACTTTATTAACTATTACATTAATACTGTATTATGACTAAGTTTAACTAGTATTCGTTATTATATTATTTTGAAATTTCAGGGGTTTCCAACTTACATGAGGCCGGGGGCCACAATTAAAAACACAAACCAAATGGCGGGCCGCAACTTTATCAAAATTTCATGTAGGACTCTTTTATGTTTGAAGGAACATTAAATATTACTGTCAGATTTTTACCAAGTTGTACAAAACAAAAGTATTGAATTACAAATTAAAATAAGAAGTAGATTTTTAAAAATATTTAATTGCATATCAAAAAATTCGGTCTACAATAACTTTAATGTGCACCCATGTATTAAACAATTAATGTGCAACAGATAAATTTTTAAGATATAAAACATTTAAAAGGTTGATATTAAAACTTACATAGTACCACACAAAATGTTCAATGACAAAATTGAGGTTTGTCTGCTGCAACCACCAGAGAATAAATATTTACATTTTAAATTTTAAATTTACAAATGTGCGTGTAAATATTATCGTCCAAAATGAGTGGTTTCAAAAAGTTAAATCGGAGAATTTCTTCGAGAAAATTTCTGATACACACATGTTAATTATATTCACAAAATACAAAAAAAAAAAAAAATGAAATAAAAAGGAGCATCATACACGATTATTTTTGTATTTCAATATTTTCTTGGATGTAAAACCTGAGAAATAATTTTTTTTGCACCGTTGGTATGATAAATTTCACAGAAAAGAAAAAATTAGGTTTTTATTAACGAGAAAAGTATTTTAAACCCATATAGATTATTTACGAAAATTGTCCGCAAAAAAATGACTACTAATATATTTTAGTATGCCGGCCACAAAGAAAGGCATCGCGGGCCGCCAGTTGGAAACCACTGGACTAGTTCATCCATGTTTTTTTAAGATCAAGTGCCACTGCCCAATATGCATTCAAACGGTACTTCGAGCACTGACGTCTGTCTTAATCTATCCTCAACAGATATTAAAATATCGAATAATATAAAACTATCAAAAAATAAATTTATATGAAATCGGTTATAACAAATATTTCGTACATTCACCAAAGTCACTATGTGATTGTTGACATTCACCGGTGAAAGTCGACATTCTCTTGATTTTGGTCGTTAACGGTAACATATATAATGCAAGCTAAATAAATAATAAGTTGTATGATGATTTATTAAATTACCTTAAGCATCAATGTTTGTAAATTTAGTATCTTTAGTTTCGAACTGCAATCAAATCATCTTATTGTAGCGTATTTAATAAATTATTTGTGGTTCAGTTTCATCATAGAATTTCTAACATTAGGCTTAAAAATTTAAAACAATGGTTTTAGACACATTTTATTTGTCCCAGATGGTCCGGTCCATAAAAGTAAATGAGCCCAAGAAGTTACGTGGTTTTGAAATACTCAGTCTGAGTCCCACTAATTGTTAAGATGTTATTTTATGGCAACTCGTAATATTATTCTAGGTTGCACAGGTACAGGTAGGTACTTTATTTACGTCGCACTAGAGCTGCACGACGGGCTATTGGCGACAGTCTGATAAACATTCCTGAGGATCATCCGAAGACATGTCATTGCAATTTTGATCCTCTGCAGAGGGGATGGCTCCTCTGCTTTGTTAGCCCGCTGGCGAAGTCGAGCACTTTATGGTAGAACAGTTTAACGAGGGATACTTTGAGTGATAAAAAAAAGCCTATTGACGAATGAATTGTACTCCATCAGCTTTTAATTCTATAGATTTTAAGTATGTGGTAGCAATATTAAGAATGTCTAGCGTTTGTAAAGATAAAAAAATGAGCTTCGACCCCTTTTTAAACGTTTTCATAAGCTATTTTGTTAAGCATTTAACATATAACTTAAAACCTCTATATAATTACTTCGAGTTATGTTGGGAGCCAATCTCATTACTTTCATGAATAATTACGACCAGTTTCGTAGCATTTATAAATAAGTGTAGTTTGTTTCCAGAGAGAGAAGCCAGTGATGTTATTTCAAAAGGTTTGCACCTGACATGCGAGTACATAAAAAAATGGCTGTTTTCTTTTAATGTGAAATCGAGTGTTAATATAAAATCAGAATTAACTATTACATAACGCATTGAAATGAACAAATAATGCATACATATTTACGTTTATAATAAAATTAAAAATAGTTAAATATTCCGAGGTTTTATTTTTAATGAAACTAGTTGCAAGTAAACACGTTTGTACGGTTAAAAAAAAGAACTTTAAGTAAGAGTCCGTATTGTATTCGTTTCTAATTTTTAACTCCCATTACGAATTCTCACAACGAAAATGCGATCTCGCAACTTCGATAAAGATTATCTCATCCCACAAAATCGATTTAATCTCCGAGATGTTTCCCTAGTGTTGCGGTTTATTAAGTCGGCCCACGTGTCGCTCTGCGACGTCCCAAGAAGATGTAATCATGGGACCTTCTCGACACTTCAGTCATCTTAGAAGAAGCGCACCCACAAATAAGAATGAAAAAAAAAATGACGGAGTTAATTTAACGAAAGATTTATCACAGAGCAAGTGATGCCTCTCAGCGTCCAAAAAAAAAAAAAAGAAATAGTCAAAGATGGGACATAATTTAAGAACAGATATCTAAAGTGACGCTATTTCGTTCCAAAGTGGGAGCAGAATAGGACGCTTGTTGAATTCCTCATTGCATCGGTAAGAGAACAAACATCTACATTTAGGATAAATAGCTTTTAAAGCGGTATCTAAAGATAGTGACTTTAGATAGATTTATGGAATTTCGCAAAACCCTGAGAAAAAAAGAAAAAAAAAATCAAAATTTTTGATTACTTAATTGAAGTCGCATTTTATTAACTCTAGAAAAATTCTCACTTTATGCAATGCATAGTAAAAACGCAAAAATGCTTTTATGAAAGAGAATAACCAAAAATAATTTTAATTGCAACGCAGTTTTTGCAACAATTTTGTGAAAATCTTATTTTGGATATTTTTCAATCACGATTTTGTGCAAAAGGTTAGCCGCAGGTATCTTACAACGCTATTTCTATCAAGATTTCAAACATACATTTTTTTGTAATTTTATCACGTTTTTAAATATGTATGTTGTGTATTTCTATCAAAATTATGTATCCTCTAGAAGACATTTTTTTTTGTGTATTTCTATCAGTACACATTTATGTATTTCTATCAGGATTTTGCTTTGATAAGTTTAGTGACTAGCATGTAACACTATTTATTTTAACACCTCATTTTGTTTATTTCTAACACGAAGTTTTGTAAATTGCTCACCCCCATATCATAAAACGCCGTTTTTTAAGATTTTGAGTACATCTCTTTTCGATTTCTATTCGATTTTTCGTATATCCTTTCCGTATTTCTTTTACGATTTCGCATAAATAAAATTAAAACGAGTAATATGGAACACTGGTTCTATCACAATGTCATATAATACATATTTCGCGAAAATATGCAAAAAGACAATTTTGAGTTGGACAGCAAATAACTGCCACCAATTTCACATAAGTAGTAGCACAAGATAAATTCCCAATAGTAAAATAATTGTCACTGCTCTTCAAATTATTTCTCCACCAATTTTCATCATTTGATGTTTTTTTTTTCATTATAAATTCATTAAACGCATTGCATTTTTAAACAACAATATTCTTAAAACACAAAACCGCCATATTATCGTAATTCGATGATAATATGATATGATAATATGTGATATATATCATATATGATGATTAATTATATTTACTTAAGTATTTAAATAAACATTAATCATTTTATATTGAATATTTATAAGAAATACTGAACATTTATTATTCTTAAAAAATATTCCACTATTTTTTTTATTTACAAAATATGTATAGTATGTTCAAAAAAAAAATATCTCACTAATTTAAAAGTATATTATTAATAAATATTAATTTACTAATAAATATTAATTATTGTTTTTTTTTATTTATTAAAATGCATCTATCTATATATTTTTTTATAAATAGGAACTGAACTAAAATTACAGTATTTTTCAAAACAATTTAGAATCACGTGAGAGAGCAATATTTCATAAATTACATATTTAATATTAATTGCCATTCATTACAATTTAATATAGGCCTATTAAAGACAAGTTAAAAGTTGCCGCCAAAACGTGACGAGAAAAATTACTTTGGCAACACGTTTATTCTTTTCTTCACACCGACCCAACCCGTTGGCGGTCAAAAAATGTCACTTAACCTACTGTCGAACCATCGAAAAGCAATTCATCACATTCTTAATGACACTCTAAAATACAAAATCAGCGGCAGACTAGTGGACGACATTTTTTTTATTATCGTCTGCGGGCGCTCGATGATGATAAATACGACGATATTATTAATCGATTCTCGATGGAACTTGAAATCTGTGAGCGTTCGATAAGGTTGAGGCTTGCCTTCTAGCAGCGTTGGTATTTGCGGGCTATTGAACAAGCCCTATACTCATTAATCACTTACGGAGTAGGTAGATTTTTTATTATTATTATTTCATATTTTCTTATTACTCATGAAGTTTCTTTGCTTCTTAGATTTTCGATCTCCCGATCGTGTGCGCTAATGGTTGTTGACTTCGTTAAAAGGGTTCAAATTCATGATTTTATGAGGAAAATAATTAATACCACTAATTACTAACTTTAATGAAATAAATCCGAATTTACGCATAATATGAAGTTTTCGTGCACTAGATAACGATATTGATTGTGTTATTAGTACTACGCAACAGATAATGAGAGTGAACACCCATGAATTTATACAGAATTCGATTTTATAATTTATTTTAACACCACCTCCCAGAAATTCCCCAGCGATGTTATTTATGAAAAACGGATACAATTTTAAACATTTCGGGGGAGATATCATTAATCTTTTATGGATTTTCTTTGGTAAATATTCATTCGTGGTCATTTATTTTTCTGATAAGCAAATTCTAAAGTATTCGTTTGAAATTAATTTATAAATAAATTTCCAATATAAATGAATATCTGAAATTCTTTATTCGTTTACAATAAAAAAGCCCATAAAAGTAGTTAGTCAAAATTAAAAGAGTTACTTTTCAGTAGACAAGGTACATAAGTTTTTTTTTGCAAAATCTGAGCATCCGAATTTTAATTATTTTAGTAAATTTATTCCAATTTTTGGTACATTTTTAGACGTTTACGGCAAATTTTTACTTAATTACATAAAATTTTCTTTTTCCAGTATGTTCAGTTAGTGGCAAAGAAATCTAAAATAAGAATATTTAACAGTTCAAGTTAATATAATTATGATTATAAAATTTACCACGTCAATTATGATGTATAAAATTTCTGATGAAACTACGATAAAAAGTACAGGCACTCAGGATATTTGTACTTTTTACAGTGAAATTTATTTTTACCAGAACATGTTAGGGAATAAAAATTATGATATACCGTAATTTTTACAATAATAATTATTGTAAAATCACTGAATCACTCTAATTAATTAAATATCTTTGTAAAAATTACCATATATTGCGGCAAAAATATAGATTTTAGGGTGAAATGGATTGTACTGATGGAGCATCCAAATTATTTGTACTTTATACCGTAATTTGATCCGGAATTTTTTACAATGTAATAACTCATAAACCATAATTTTATCTATATTTCATGTCTTTTAAACTGATAAAAGAAGTGTAAAAGTTATGATAGGTTCTCTTTAATACTAGTAAAATAATGATTACAAATACAGCTGCGTCATTGTGTCAATTAACTATATTGCATAACTTTTGAAATAATCGATATGCACAAAATATGATAGTTGGTCTATCGTGTTAATGTAATGATTATAGTTTATGCACATAGACTATAGTTTCCTTATAACTTTACCTAGATTGTAACTCCTTTGAAATAATTAAAAACCAAGTGCACAAATTGATCGTTTACTTATTTAATAATAATAAATATCGAACCGTCAACTTAAGAAGCATTTATAGTTCTTTTATAATTCTTCTTCTACTGTGTCATTTTAGAAGTAATAAAAGATTCATACAAATTAGGATAGTTTACCTAACATGTTTATACCCGAACAAACTTAATCGTATCATCGCATCAACTAATGACCGATAAACGAGAAGGAAATAATGAGTAGCAATAGAAAGCTAAAACGATGGTAGTTAGTTAAATGACCACTAATGGGGGACCAAATAGAGTCATTCCCACCAAAACTCTCAGCCATTTTTCTTTTATTTCCAAGATGTACCTAGAAAAATCTTTCCTTTTAGAGATGCTCATACACCTCATCAACGGGTGGTCTTCTGACAATCATCGAAGGTTGCCACAGATCCGGCGCCAAGTTGGTCCTAAATCATCGCCAAAGAAATAAAACGTAACTTAGTCATTTCTACCCAATTCTGGAGAAATATTTCGCCTATTAATAGGTGCCAGTGGACAATAAAGATACGATTTTTTTAGATCACTACGAAGATAGGTCCACTAGAGAAACAAAGAAGTAATATACTAGCTGAAAGGGTATATACGATTTTATTGCCTATTTTTATGTGACATTGTGTTTCTTTTATTAATCCTACTTTTTCCTTATGATATTATAGAACAAGATTCAATTCCAGTAATTGTATTTTGTAAATAGAATTCTAATCGATATAAAATAAGTAATTCAGTTTATTGCAGTTGTAAGAGAGAGAAGAAAATTGATTAATGTATCAAGGCAAAGTATTAGAAAATATATTTTATACTATGATAAACATACATTTGTGTTACTTATATTAAACACAATATTTAAATAAAATATGTTACACATTAAGATAGATTATGAAGAACGCGAAATTAAAAAAAAGAAATAATAAAAAAATTGTAATTAAAATAAAAAGAAACATTTATATGTTATGTCTTAAATTTTTCTGAATTGTAAAAATGATCACAAATACAATTGAATAAAATACGTAGAAATTATGCTTAAAAAATTATGAAAAATGTATTAAATTAGGTAAAATCAAACTTTAAATATCAGATTTTATTTAGAAAATATCTAAATAACACAATTTATAAGCTAAGGTTTAAAGCAGAAAAAAGGTTTAACTTCCTACATTTAAATCTACGGAAAATTACGAAAAATATTTTCTTTAATTCATTCAGAAGTAATTAATATTTTTCTCTTTTATTCAATATCAATACATATTTTACTTTTTTTTTTATTCAGTATGCATTTTTTCGTTTTGTTCTATTCATTGTGATTAACAAAACCTAGTTACACAATTTTAAATTTTTTGAAAAACTTAAAAACGTTTTAAAATACTTACAACCTTAAAACTAAAATTGGCTGATTTAAGCACAAAGCAATATATATATTATAATGAATGAAATAAATATTAAAAAATATTACTTAATAACGTAATAAATAAGGAAATTATGTTTGTAATATTGTCCGTAGATTAATAATGGGGAAATACAATTCCTTTGTCTGAATATGTCTCCTTTTCTGTTTCCCTTAAACAAAAATTTCCATAATAAAAATAAATCATAAAACAAACAATCAATTTAACAGTCAATAGTACAGTACACACATTAATTCCAGACTTGAACATTTAAAAAACAATTATCAAACTAACACACAAACAAATTTTGACTTTTAAACTCGAACTCTTTTCTTGGAGTTAACAACACAAATAATTAAATAACATATACGTAAATTATTCCACAAGAAAAGGAGAGAAATTTACCTTTTGGTCTCTAGCGTAATTTAAAATTGATGTCGTATAAACAAACCTCCGAGATGGATAATTTCAACAACTCGCACGTAAAAGTAATAAACTACGTTAATCTAATGCTCTACTATAACCTTAATTAACTTATTAAATACATTTAATGGTAATTTATTTAAAGCTTAAGAATTTAATGACGTTATTAAAGAAATTTGCGTATTTTCGGATATTATTTTATATGTCTGTTCTTTGAATAATTTTTGAAGGTTTAAAATCTTAATGAATAATTAATGTTAAGATAAAATGATGATTTTTAAAATATAAATGAATTTCAATTTTTTGATTAACACATTTGTTTCTTCATTTCAATTTAATGCTTAGTTAAACTTTATAAAACTACATTTCAAAGTAATGATAGAAATAGCTAAAATTTTAATTTAGTAATAAAGTACAATTAAAATCTATATTACATAAAATCGTAAAAAGTTATGTATCTTAAATGATAAGCGCATCAAATGATGCACTTATTAAACTAGAATATTTCAGTAAAATTAAATTAAGGATATTTGAGAAACGTAAATCATTTAGGACACTAAGGAAAAGAAAATAATTTAGGTTATTTAGGAAACTAAATAATTTAGCATACTTATGAAACGTTAATCATTTAGGATAACTTGGAAATGTATTTCACTTAGATTTAGAATATTTAGGAAATATTCTAAATTTAAATGATTTACATTTCCAAGTTATTATTTTAGGAAACTTAAATTATTTAGGATATTTGAGAAATGTAAATCATTTAGGACACTTAGGAAAAGAAAATCATTTAGGATATTTAGGAAACCAAACATTTAGTATACTTATGAAACGTTAATCATTTAGGATAACTTGGAAATGTAAATAATTTAGTTTAGAATATTTAGGAAATAAAACCAAAAACCTAACACAACTAAAAACCTAAGCTTACACTCGAGGGCTTATATGTGTATTAACTGCAAGGTTACGTTTCAGATTTTTAATTTGTCTCTAGCTTATTTTAAACTTTAAATAAATCAAAACTAAGTAAATAAAGAATTCCTCACCAAAAACAAACAATTTTCAAAGTTTTACAAAGATTCAAAGCTTTCTAAGCACAAGAACATGTATTTATATCAACAAACAAGATAATTAAGAATTTACAAATAAAGTATTACAATCAAAATAGTTAACAAAATTTAGTAAATTTAATATATGAAAAACATTACTATATTCATTTTCATTTAAGTAAAAAAAAATCTTTTTTATGAAATCAGAAATACATAAAAACGTTTATAAAGTTTTATTATTGAGAAAATGTAGGAAAAAAATCATACTTATATTGTTTTAGAGAAATGGCGAAAACAGGTGTAAAATCCCATTTAAAAAAGCCTCTTTTGTAATAAGATTAAAGAAGAAAAAAAAGAATAAAGATCTCACATTTTCACCAAAAAGAAGATGGATATGGTATCGTGCAAAACTATAAACAAACTGCTTCCGAAATACTAATGGCGAATTTAAATGGACATTATCGTCTGCGGTGTTTTTGTTGCCATTTCGAAAATGCTTTTTTATTATTATTTTTCCATCTCATTATTTGGAGGTTTGTTTCGCGAGATGAATGGGAAATTGGAAGGCCGCCGCTACTACTTCCAGATTCTTTAAGATTACTACAAGTATGGCGCTGTTAGCTGTCTAAAATAAAAATAAAAAAGAAAGAAAAAAATAAACAAAAAGAAGAAAAAAAACACTTCATTCATTCGAAAAAGAATTCTTTCGAGTCTCGAAAATGCTAAATGGAAACTGCCACTTTTCATCCACCAAGTCATCACTCTCTTCGTTCAAATGAAAGTTTTCAACTTTTAATGCTTTATTTTACGGCAATTAAGACCACATTTTTTTTTCTCTTCGCTTCTTTTGGTCTAAGTTGAGAGTAAAAAGTGTCTAGTTTCTTTGTTTTTCTTCACGCAAATTTCACTTTATTTTCGTGAAACAAAATATAATTTATGCTTGAAATGTTTTGAGAATAAATTGAATGGCTTGTGACTATTTAAAAACTATTAACGTCCAAACTTCTTTTACATTTTATAGTAAAAAAAAAAATAATACTCTAAAAAGAAACCCGAGAACAAAACATGTAGACTCTAATGGCGAAATAAAGGCTAGACATTTCTGTTAATAAGGCTGATATTTAATAAAATAAACTTACAAAATAAATTGAAGTTGTCCGTTAATTTAAAAAATTTCCTTGATCAATATTTTTTGATTTATTAAAAAAAATATGATTCTTCAATGAAACTCTATATCTAAAAATTACTATTCTTAAAATAATATTCACTCATTTTGATTTCTGAAAACTAAATAAAATTCGAGAAATCAAATGAAAAGTCCCGTTAAAAATTCTCAGTTGCAATGTAAAATTTTTTAAAAAGGAACGAAAATATTCTAAAATAAAATGCTTTTAAAAATTGAAAAATTAATTATTTTTTTTTAAATGGCAAATTTTTATTTTGTAAATACGTTTAATAAAATTTCAGATGGCAGTTACTATTTAATTTTAATATCCTTATTTGCAATGTCAAATAACGATAATCATTCCCATCTAAAAAATTTTAAAACGTATTGCAAAAGTAAAGAAAAAAATGAGCTAGATTTCATTTATAAAAAAATTATGTTTATTTTCTTTTATTATTATACATCGAATAATCATTTTAGTTAACATCTTGACGCATTTTGGAACAAACCCCCATAAAGATTCCATCGAAAGAACATTTTGCACATCACCCGCGCTAAGCACGCCATCCATATGTATAAATTCTCCCAGGCCATATTTACGAGCTGCGGCACTACTGAGACACTTCATACATTAGAGACACCAGAAAAAGATTCCTATGCTTCGAGTTTTTTTTTCTTCCGTTCGTTTTATTTCTACTTATTTATTTTCTCTACCTCTATCTAACGCAGAAAGTTCTTTTAACTAGCGCATTACAAATGCTCCCTTCAGATCGGCCATTACATTTTTTACGAGTCCAAAAGACACAAAGTTAAAAACTTATGTGTAAAGTAAAAGAAAAAAAATGATCATAATAACGTAAAGAAACATTGCATTCCGTTCGACGTGTCGCTTGTTTATAGGCGGAATTCGTTTATCGTTTGCTCAGTTCTCATTGGCGCATTTTAAATATTTGACCTTCTGTTTGAGGACAGTTTTTAAAATACTTTCGGAATGAATTTCACCGACGACTTGAGAATTTTTATAGCAGTAAAAAAAAAAAGAGATTATTGTTGACGATTGTTTATGGTGCCAAAAAAGGGATTTAAAATTTAAATTACTTTAGGGAATGTTTTTAAAGTGAAATGTTACTAACAAAAAGTATGTAATTGAAATACTTGTGTTCTTTTAAGTAATTCTGTTTACACAATTGCAGATGCTTGTGCAAATATGTAAACAGATCAGCAACATATTTCGATAAGGAATATCGGCAAATGTGAATGACTAAAATATGCAGGAGAGAAGTTGCAATTATAAACTTTACGTAACTAACTGTTAAAGACAATGCAAGATTAATTTAAACATGAAAAAAAATGTACCTCAATTTTTTTAGAACACATTATAAAATAACGTATACACCAAAGCCAAACGTCTCGTAATAAACATTTTAAAAGTTCCGTTATATATTGTTTGAATATATATATACTGTTATATATTGTTACTCTTTCCCCATTTATTGTAACTACAAATTTAGGTTTTATATTTGAAAATGAAGTTTAGTAAAAATATAATGATATATTTACCAAGTTGCTCAAAATTTTATTTTATCTTTGAACCTAACCTAAAAGGAATCTAACCTTTGAACCTAAAAGGGATCTAACCTACCTGACCTAACCTGAACCTAACTTAGTCTTGCACTAAACTTTATTCTCAACTTTTCACTAAAATAGTCGTTTATAAAGGTGATTTATTCATTCACTAAACTCTTTTAATTTACTTTGGAAATCGTTGAACGCCTGCATATTGCTTAAACCAGCGGCTGCAAATCTCGTTTGATCACTGACTTTTAATTAAAACTGTCAATAAATTTTCGATTAGATAGCATTAGCATTCATCGACCCCCTAAATCAAATCAACCTTATCAAATTCAGCCCCCTTCCAGTTGTCTTCATCAAATTCTTTGACTATCCCTAGTTTGACTAACCTTAAAAAATTAATTTTCCTGCTTTTCTGATATTTTTTTTAAAAGTACTGAACAAGTGATTTATATACATAAATTATTAATAGTGCTTTAATTAAAAGTATAGCAAAATATTTCAAGCTATAATAATAGAGCAATCAAAGTATTTTATGAGAAAATTGCTGGATCATTATAAAATAGAAACAATTATAAAAATAATTAATAAAATAGTTAAAAGAGATAAAAGCCGTTTCGGGTTTTTTTTAACAAATATCACCATTAATGCTCAGAGAAAAAATTCTGCTAAAATTACCGTAGAGTATAATAATGAAATTTTTGCAAACAAAATTCTGGAAATTTGAAAACATAATTCATAATCAAAAAAAATTATTCTTGTTAATAAAACCAAAATATATACGGTATTTAAATCATTCAGATCGGTTATTTTTCTTTTAATATGGAAACAGTTTACTGGAAATTCTGATTTTCTTAATACTAAACATATAGTAAAAAATACAAAACTGAGAAGTAAATTGAACCGAATAAATGCTTTTTATGCTATAGTCCAAGATATCATGATACAATTATCAAGATTAACCACATTTATCAAATTCCATCACATAAAGTCATATAATTTATTATTAATACTACCAAAATCATTACCAAATTGTTTCGGTAAAAATTATGAGTTTTTTGATGTTCTTATAGAGCCAGAAACACGATAAATTTTACCATATTCTGCTAGTTTTGATCATACTTTTCTTCTGAGATTAACCGAATAAATGGTTTTTATGCCATACTCCGAGATATGATGATATAATTATCAAAATTTACCACATTCACCAAATTTTATCACCTATTATAAAGTCATATTTTATTTTTTATTTTATCAAAATCATTACCAAAGCGTTTCAGTAAAAATCACTGAGTTTTTTTATGTTTCTATAGATACCAAAAACTCGATAAATTCGTGCTTTATACTTTGTTTTCTACCTAATTATATAAAAAAAAGTTTAACATACATCTACATCTATATTTTCTTACATTTATACTATAGTTTAAGATATATTTATTATTTTTACTTAATAAAATGCATGATGATCATGTTGCGACTTATTATTCAAAATAGACGTGTATTAAAATTGTCATGCACTAAGTAATTTAACAGTTTTATTTCTCCTAACATGTTTCAGACAAATTAATGACAAAGTTACATTTTTGGAATCATCGACGCTTGAAACATTAACATAATATAAATCGACTAGGCTTTGAATAGTTTACTTTGTCTGAGTTTATTTTTATTTAATGAATTTATTTTTATTTGAAAGTGTTATTCACTAAGTCTTAGAATTCAAAAGCAATTTTCTTAAAATATTTTGATAAATTAACGTTGCATTTAATACTTGGTTTATTTTTAAGAAAGATAAAACGTGATAACACGTTGTATAATGCGAAGCATTAATTTAAAAAAAAATAAGCCGATTTCTTGTATTGAATATGAACATTTAAATCTTTACAAATGCATTAATTCAACCTTAGCAAAAAATAAATAAAAAAAAAACTGTGAGGAAAAAAACCGAGTATTAGCATTAGAATAACCCTCATAAAAAAAACAAGCAATGAAACAAATCGAAAAAGTTTTTAGAAGAATAATGTTTGTTAAGGAAATTATTCGTACAAAACGGAGGTTGGCGAGATGCCAAGCAATCGCCAAAATCCCTTGTTATGCATCATGTTACATAGGATTCGAAATAAATGTCAAAACACTGATTCCATTTCGGCTACAACGCAAAAATACAAGACTGGTAGAAAAAAAAAAGTAATTTTGGTACTTCCCAGATTGAATTTGTGAGAAGCGTTCGTTATGAAAAATATTTTCAACAAATTATACCGAGTGTGTCAACTTTTTCTTCTAAAGACCTCGTAGGAAAAAAAAAACCCTTAATGATCCGGATAAAATATAAACGTTTATCATGTTAATATTTCTTTCACTGTTTTCAATTTTTTGCTCGATGTGTTCTATTAATAAGCGTGCCTGCTTAACAACCTAATAATTCATTTGTTAATAAGGGGAAAGAATCTTAATTTTTTTAAAGCGAAGTGGAATATTTATTACTAAGATCGTTCAGCAACGTATGAGCTGAAGTTTTAAGCTTAATTCATTTTTGTTGTTTTATCAATTTAAGAGGACGTATTAGTTTTTTCTAAAAAAAAATATTGTTAAATAATTAAGCATATTATCGGGTATTTGAAAAGTTAAGATTTCTTTGTAATAGTAATTTTAATATGAAAGATAAATAAATTACTAGTTAATAAGAGGATAGATAGTATCCGACTAGTTACGACAACTTTTTTTAAAATATTAATATAAAATTTTAAAAAAACTAGCTTATGTGCTTTATTATGTGTCAAAACTTTTAAAACTAGCAAAAAACTATTATTAATTCATTTTATTTTATTAAATGGTCATATTTAGGTAAAAATAAGGCATTTTTTGCTTATTAGTAATGTAAAAACAATTATAACTAATGAACTAAATAACGTAAAAACTTAACTTAAAACTAAATAATGTAAAAATAATTATCACCCAAAACAAAAAATATTTCGAGAATTTTATCTACTATCAATTATGTTTTGAACTATTATCTTAAAAGCGAATGCATATACTACTGAGTTAGGGAACAATGTAGTAAAGGAAACAAATATTTAAAAATTTCTGCACGTGTCTGCGAAAAAAAAGCATGAAAAATTAAATTCTACTTTTTTTTCTTAATTTGTAGTTCAAAACATGTGTGATATATTCTTAAACACTCACGAATAATTCATACACTCACACTCATAAAATCACCACACTCACAATCTATTTTTGATATTTTACCAGTTTAAAAGTTTTTTACGGATTTGTTTAGTTTTTAAAAAATATTTGTAAAATAATTGTGCCCTGTTAAGCATTGGAATATTTGTTGCTAAAATCGTACAACCAACGTTACGGATGCTTCCACGTAATTTACATTTATTATTTCTATTATTTAAAAATAAGATTATTTTAGTTTTTTTTTTAAATGTATTGTAAAATAACTTAACAAATGGTCAGGAATTTTAAAAGCAAAATTCATTGCAGAAGTTAGTTTTAATAGGAAAGAAAAATACACTTGTCAATAATAGAAAAAAATCTTTTGAAACAAATAAATCAATTTCTTCGTAAAATACGCTAGTCAGACGTTTTTGGTTTCTTCCACAAAATGTTTTTCTTTGACGTAAAAATCATTTCACTGAGAACAGAAAGTATGAAAATCTGAATCAACGAAGTTAAGTAAATACACAGAATTTTTCGTTTGGACTTTCAATATCGTTTGGTTATCGTTTGTTATCGTTTGGACTTTTTGCAATATCTGTTGAGCAACATAAGTTGAAAAGGGATACTTTTTTAAATTGACAGAATTGGTCATTCAGGAAAAGTTTATTTTAGCAAAGTTTAACGATTTGCTTTTTTAATTTTCTGGAATAATAAGCGCATATTATAAAACAATGCATAGTGTCTTAATAAGAAAAGTATTTTAAATAAATTATCTAGATTTTAAAAAAAAAACTAACGTATAATTAAAATAACTTTTAACATTCTACAAGCATTTACGAACAAGGATAATTAACTTCATTCGTATTATTTTTAAAGTTGGGGGATGAATAAGTTTTAAAACAAGTAAATAAGTTTTTAAATCGAATTAAAAGAAACACTAATATATAAGCTTAGAAAAAAAAACCCGTTTTGTTTTGATGCTTTAAGTTAGTGCTTGTTAATATCTGAAAGCACAACTTTTTGTTTGTTAAAGTTTTTATGCTTTTAGTCAACACCAAACCATGCTTGACAATAATTTTTTTGTTGTTGACAATTTTACGATTCAAGCAGTACTAATCCATATTTTAACTCTCTTACTGTTTTCAATTAACATGAATTCCTTTTTGAAAGTACTACACTTTCTAATGTTTTTAACGCTTTTAGTCAATTAAAATAAAAAAAGCTAATATCTTTAAATATTTAATAATAAGTAGTTGTTGTAGTTCATGTACTTTATTTACGTCGCCCTAGAGCTGCACAATGGGCTATTGGCGACGGTCTGGGAAACATCCCTGAGGATGATCTGAAGATAATTCATAATTTTGATCATAATAATTCATAATTTGTCATCATAATTTTGATCCTCTGCAGAGGGGATGGCACCCCCGCTTCGGTAGCCCGACGACCTGCAAGCGAAGTCGAGCACTTCGCGGCAGAACATTTTAACGAGGACCAATACCGCACACCCTCGGTCCCTATGTCCCTATGCAGACTAATCCAAGAGGTCACCCACCGCACTGACCGCAGCCAGTGATACTTGATGTCGGTGATCCGCTGGGAACCGTGTCTTAACAATCAGTCCACTACGGGACGAATAATAAGTAAGGTAAAAAATTGAATTTTTCACATGTATCTACATTTATTGTAATAGTAGGTCTAAGCGTGAAGAAACCCTGAACTAATGAATGACCTGATCTGAGACCCTATTGATCATAAGTTAGCCAAATTAATCATATATTAATAATTAACTAATAATTGTTATAAAATATTTAATTCTAGTTTGTCGTGTTTCTAGGAAATGTTAAAAGAATTTGCTCCTTAAAAGTCTCTGTATGCACTTTGATTTCAGAATATGTTCATTGTTAAATTTTTATGACATCAAAAAATGAAATACATCTTGTATAAAATTACAAATTATGAATACTTTTTGTTCATTAAATCGACATTTACTTTATGCTACTGTAGTTCTAAAGTCATTACAAATTTCGGAAAATACAAAAGATTTACGCAAAATTTTATTTTATTTTTAATTGTTAAGACTTGAAAGAAAAGCCAAATCGCTCAGAAAAAAATACATAATTAAGAAAAATAAAATAAATAAAAGTTGAACTTGGAAAAACTCAAGTTGAACTGAGGCAAAATTATAGATGAAAATAAATTTTAAAAAACACTGTTAAGGCCATATTTTATTTATATAATTTCAAAAACGGGAAACCTAATTTAAAAAAAAAAAGGAAAAAGTATTGATATTTAAACTGAAAACGATTCACAACAGAAGATAGTATTTTGTATTCTCAACTTCAAAAACTTAAAACTTGTTACTTTGTTATAATCCCAAAAACTTCAGAAAACTTATATGTTTCCTAAATGGTGGCAGAGAGTTATTCAGAAATACCAAACTTCGGTGAATTTAAATAAAAGGTGATGATTAAATAATTTGATAAACAGCTGACGTCTAAATTTACCTAAGCACGTCGTCGTTGAAAAATTCTTTGACTTGAATTGAACCAAACTTAATTGTTTTCTTTATACTATATTTTCTATGTATCAAAATATATGCATCACAGGAATAGAATTTTATTAGCTATGTGTTCAGTAAAGGATTAATTTATTAAAATTAATATTTTTATATAAAAATTTGTTGTTTTTTTAATTAGTTCAATCTGATTCATATATCACCTATCATAAACAGATGCTATTGTCCCAGAAATAATGCGCATTCGTATAAATGGATAAGTTCGTAATAGGTAATAATCATTGTTTCCTCAAACAACGTAAAAGTATTATAATAATTACGAATGAAATAATAATTAGAAACATTTTTTGCGATTTCTAACATGTTATTTGATCAGTTTAACAATACCGTATAATATACAAAGCAATTTTCCTCAGTAAAAAAAATAAAATTTTTTGTAATTTTAATCTAATGAAAACATCTTTAAATCTAAACCTTCTCCTACAGCTGCTTTCGTTTTTAAGATTGCGGCAAAGAACGCTAAAAAAAGCCTAAGATTGTTTTATTATTAATTTCTTGCGATGTTTTCTTTTCTACTCAGGATTATGTTTATTATTTTTATTTTCTTGTACTTAGGATTATAAGATAAGTTCAAAAATGCACATTTAAATAAATGTTTTTTCTTTAGTTGTTTTCCTCGAAGTTTAAAAATAATACGTCAAATAAAGAACGAATGCAATTGTTGGGTAGATTTTAATCAAGAATTTCCTTTAGTCCCTCAAATAAATTGTAATTTGTAATTAGAATTGAATTGCAACATAATAATATAAAATATTGTTTGAAACAAATTGCATTAAAGTAGCTTCTATACTTCATACTGAGGACATAAATCAATTAAATCTAACCCACAAATATCTTCAAAAAATATAAATATCTCAAAGTTAATTTACAAAAAATGATATTAATATAACATGGAAAAAATTAACATTTATTAGTACATATTAATTTTCTATAAAATACACTCTGATAAACTAAAATTATTAAATATACTGTTAGCGATTGTTAATTATATAAATTTTTGAATCTTAATCTTTAGTTTTTATAAAAAACAGCTTCGACATAATTTAAGAAAACAATTTTTAACATTTATTTAATAATCTATTTCCTATATATTTAAATAATAATCAAGGTTATTAGTCGAAAAGCTATTGAAACTCAAACACTAAGATTAATTTTTAGGTTAAATATCCTAAAAGCGATTAAAGTTAATAATACAATAACGTATTATAATTCCCAAACCCTACTTGGTGTTCTGCATAACTATACATTTTGAGATGAATTTCTTAGTGCTACATGAATTTACTAAATTAATTTAGTTTTCAAATTAAATTAATTACGATTAATTATTTTTTAAAAATATCAGCTGTATTTTATGGAAAAATTGACTGTCTTACAAATGGTAACTACTTTTTGGTAACAGCAGCTTTGTTTCGAATACAAATTAATAACGATTAACTATTTTTTTTCTCTAAAAAATATCAGCTCTATTTTAAATTAAAATTAACTATCTAACAAATACCAACTTCTTAAGGCAACAACTGTTTAAGGAAATTTATAAATGTTTTCATCGATATATTGGTAAACAGTTGATTGACTTAACAGTTTACTAAGACTTAGAAACTTAACTATTAATGATTACGTTAGGTTTAGCGTTTAAGTATTTGTTACCACCTGTAAGAGTTGGTATTTGTATTTTTCTGCCTATATTTTTCAATAATTTAAAAATATGAAATTATATATTTTAATTAAATTATTAGAACGGCGAATACGTAAAATAATCAGTTTACAACAACAAACGTTTAAGGGGTCACAAGGGTTTTGCTTACAATTTTTTCGATTTAAAAACAAATCGATGTTTTATTCTGAGCAATTGGACACCAAGTCTAAGATAATACTAAAATAATTTTTTAAAGTTACAGCAAACATACTGAAATCCACTTACTGAAAACAGAAAATCAATTTTTATACGGAATCGTCTGCAAACTCAAGTATTTTTATTTTAAGTTATTTATTCAAAGTTTTGTCTTAAAAACTCATTTTCTCAATTCACATTTTTTCAACTTTCGCTCAAGATTTCTCCACTTCTAATAAACCTACACTTGGTAAATTGCATATAATATGTTGCTATAATTCATACTAACATTTGAATGAATATTGGTAAGTATTTTAAACTTCTTCAGGGGACAAAAAATAATTTATTTAAAAAAACAACAACCAAAAACTGTTTTTTATTTTAAAAAATACTTTTTATTTTTCACTTTCTTTGAGCTAGAATGGTTTTAAAAACTGTATATTTGGCTGCCTATTAAAAGTAGTTTTAAGATATCGTAATTCTTAAGACATTTATTATGAGGGTAAGGCGTTATGGTATCTTTTTATCCTTCGAAATTAAAATCTAAAAAACCAAATAGAAGTTCTTTCAATTGTTTCACACTATTGTTTGCACTTAAATAAGATCTGCGCTTTGTTAAAATACGGTAAAAATTCAGAAACCTAAGTTCAATTTTAGACAAGTCATAGAAAGTCGAAGAAAAAAAAGCTATGCAGTAATGCTTCCTCGATGAAATCAAAACCCTTTAAAAAGATTCTATTCTTTTAAACTTGGTAGTTTATATTCTTGACAAAATTACGTATACTAGTAGTATAAAATGTGTTGCACCATATAACCTGTTAATCAGATCTTATATGATAAAATATGTGTTTTTTCCCCTTTCTTCTTTACTGGCTTTTCTTCTTTACTCTTTTCTATTAAGAACTATTTCTACATTATTCGAGAACTGTAATTCTTCAAAAAAATGTTTTAAAATGCAAATTTATAATAATAAAATAGTTTGATATAAGATAACTAACTCAAGTTTCTATTACGGCTTTCAAATATTTTATTTATTTTCATTTCTAACGTGTTTAACCAACATGTTTCATAGTCGACGCGTTTCATTTGTTTAGTTTTTTTCATTCATTTGTGTGCAACCCAAAACGAATAAACATCTTTTGCCAAGACTTAACTAAATTTAATTAAGTCAGAACATAACTTATATGTGCTTAAAAAACAATTACATCTAAAGATATCGCATATTACGTAAAACCTTTAATTAGCAAACTTTGCAAACTAATTATTTCGCAAACAAATTCAAAATGGTTATTTTTAAAAAAACTTTAAAAAAATATTTTTTGGAAGCTTATTTGAAATATTCGTTTTATAAACGAATTAATTTCAAAAAGAATTTATTAAAATACATTTGAATTTTAAACAGCAAGTAATGTATTTAATTCCTGTGGTTTGCGGACAAGTTTCCAAATAACTTGCGAAACTTATATATATTTTTTTTATTTACTTTCTAAACCCTATACCAATCCAAAGGATTTTGAAGATCCAGTTGCCATGAGAATAATACAGAATGTTGTGAATTTATTAAACCCCCGGGGGCACAAGCCCCTACGACGGCTCCACTCCACTGGTAGAGGCCAATTTATTGCTGTTGCATAGAATCGAAAAGGAAAAAAAAAATATGAAAAAGCGAATGAACTGGAAGTTATTTCGTGTATATTGAAATGATATTCCTCAGAAATAATTAAATTTTAATGCTTTGCTATTATCAATGAAACAAAAACTTAAAATATCTAAAATATCGATATTGTTTATTAGGATCTCATAAAACTTCTATTTCAATACAAATCGTTTTCAACTTAGAATGTTCTTAAAGTTTATTATCATTTGTTTATAATCTTAAGTTATGGATTTTAAGTTATAGAATTATGGATTCAATAAAATGCATTAAAAGAAAGTAACATTGTTAAATATTTTAAGTCGAAGAATTTTCCCTTTTTCTGTAATATGCCCATTAAATTTATAGAGTAATAATTAATAAATGTATATTTGTTTGCATTTAAAATTGATAAAGAAAATTGATGGACAGTAGAATATTGAAGACCTGCAGTTGACGAAAAAATGTACATTTTGTTAATATTTTTATCTGCTTTAATAAGCTCTAATTTGTGAATTCAAACCTTTGAAAGATAGTCATACCTCTTTGACCAACTACACCTATTTGAATTGTAAATCTTTAAATTGTGCAATCTTGTGATTGAAAATAAAGTGAGCTCTTAATAAATTGTGCCCTTTTTTTATTCATATTTTTACTTTGTGCAATAAAAATAAGCACAAATAATGATAATAATAAAACTTTCCTAAGGATATTAATAAAAAAAACGCGTAAATATTCAAAAAATATGCCAAGTTTGCGGTAGTTGAAAATTTTTGAATTCGTATTATATTTCATATTCGATGCATCGGAAATATCCAAATGTAATTTTTAATCTATCCATAAATCACTTACATTGGGTTGGTGGCGTTCCAATAGATATCGGCCAGGCGAATGCATGACACCTCTGACGATAGTGTGTCCAGAAGTGTCAACAAAATCACTACTATCATCCATGGCATGGTGACACCCGTTTATAAGTAACAAAATCCCAGTGATTTTTCTATATATAAACAAATAATGCACACGCGATAACGAGTAATAAAATGAGTGCACAAACACAATAACAGGTACAGTAATCACCGGATCTGTTTTTTTTATTTAACACTTCACCGGTCCTTCAGATCATGTCGGCGACCGGTAACGGGTAATTCCGAAAAGGGAAGAGCGGCGGAAGTACGGCCACGAGACATGGAAGTTCAACTTGAACTGCGCGGGTGGTATGAGATGCACCGGAGCTCGGCTGCGGTAAGACTGAGGACTTAGATTCGGTGGGATGACATGGGAGCTGGAGGTTTAGTTTGAGGGATATTAAATGCAGCGCTGCTGCCATCTAGTGGTAGGAAAATCGGTGGACTGAGTCAAAATTTCGCTTCTTTGTCATCATTTATAGCAGGGCTCTCGAAACGTGAGACCACGGTCGGATATTGGAAGTTGCGATAAGAGTTTTTTGGTGAACGAACGTCCCCGACGGGAGGGCACACTTTACCTTCTTTTATCACTTTGTTTGTATTTTAGATGGAAATATGTTTTGTTATTGTAGGATCTGATAATGACAGTTGATAGGAGATTATATTATCCAGCATTCCATCACAATTGACATCGGTGAGAGCAGCGAAAATTCTTAAACGGGAGTCATAGAATTCCGAACGATCTCAAGAAACGGAAGTTATGTAAAATTATGTGTATATATAGTGCAAAATAAATAAAAGCGGACACTACCTTGAATAACTTTGATCTAATGATCGGATCTTCACGTTCTAGGACTGAATCTTAATAGCTCGGGGTGATCTCAATTATGTTAATTAATAAGTGCAAACGATATTTTAAGTTACGAAATCAGACAAAAAAACGTACTTTCGCAGAATAAATATATCTCTTTTTTCGACGGATTCGGATTTCTGATATTCAAAATATAGTGGGTAACTACTATTTGGATTGTTAGTAATAAGAGAGCGGTTCGACGTTTGGGCAAATTAATGTAAATTTTATTTTTTGCTTATTTCGTAACATCTCGAGAGCTCTCCAAACCAAACTATAGGGACCATATTTCCCAGATTACTGCTGTCCCCTATATTTTGGGGTTCAAAAATCCAAATCCAACGTCATAAAAGGTATGTTTATTCAGAAAAAGTACGTTTTTATATCTGATTTTGTAGCTTAAAATATTGTCTGTACTAACTAATAAGTACGTTTGAGGTCACCCCTTCGAACCATTAAGATTGAGTCCTAGAATGTGAAGATCCAATCCTTTGCTCAAAAGTTATTCACTATGGTCCAATTATTATTTTTTCCCCCTGAAAATCTGAACGCTTTTCTCTATTTTGAATAAAACAAAAGCAAATTTATGCGTATACTTTTTCAATAATGCTCTTTTTAGTTTCTTTTTTTTTTACAAATCTCTATGAGAAGGGTTCAGTGAGAACATGTCATAAGCATAGTGCAGACAAAAGTCATAAAGTTAATTATTTAATCTAATTTTACTTATAAGAAAACAAGTAAAACCAGATAAAGCTAATGTCAGTCTAAGAGTACAGTCTTGAGTAAAAATTCTTAAACAAATTATTTTAATGAATGTTGAAGCCTAATGAATACTATATAAATACCAACCCAGAACTCCATGCAACCCACAATATTTAAAATGGTAGAAAAATAACAATTAAGGAAAGAAACCTTAATTTGTCTAATTATGGCAGTATTTTAAAACTTCAATGTACAATGTTTTTTTAAAAAATTGTCCATACATTACGGCGGGCAAAATGGGCCTGGATGAATGGGCCTAGTGGAAGACAAAGATTATTCAGCCTATGAGGCAGCGTGATCTCACCGCTCTACTTATCATATTCTATTTAGAGTGAAGGTAGCGGGTTCGACTCCCACTGTAATCCTAAATGTTTCTTAAAGATATCCTTCTTTAACATGCGCTGTTTGTTCTTCAAATTACACCAAAGTTGACTTATTAGTAGATCGACTAGATCACCGAAATCGAGTATTACTGGCTACGGTCAGTGAGCGGATGGGTGACCACTTTGAAATCCAGCCTGTGAAGGGACTGAGGGTGCTTGTTATCGGTCCTGGTTAAACTGTTCTACTGTAAAGTGATCGTCTTCGTGCGCAGGTTGTCGGGCTACCATAGAGGGGAAGTCGTCCTCTCTGTAGAGCAGTGCTTCCCTAACTTATGACTTTTGTGTACCCTTTCTAAATTTTTCGTAACGCTGTGTACCACTAATAAAAAAAATGAATGCATTTTTTACTATAAAAAATTGCACAAAATTTAAAAATCGCAACTGGCTGTTGATACTATTAATTATTAACTGTTAACTCTGCAAAAAATAGTCAATAGAAAAATAGGCAATCGTAAATTTTCATGGCTAGTTTTATTTTTAAATAAAATTGTTTGAAATTTTTGTTTGTTGCAAGATATTTCGCATAAGAACGCGTACCCCCGCTTAACTGTTCCCGTACCCCTGGGGGTACGCGTACCACACTTTGGGAAACACTGCTGTAGAGTATCAAAATTATGATGCCTGTCTTTGAATTATCTTCATCGATGTTTCCCGGACCGTTGCAATTATCCCATTGTTCAGTTTTAGTGCGACATAAATAAAGTACTACTACTATAACTTGACGTGGGTTTATAAGCTGTTTTGTAATAATCACACAAGTCTGCATATGTATCTGCAGCAATAAATAAAACAAGCTTCTGAAAATAAGCTAGAAATAAAATGATTACACTTTACCGGCACTTGTTTAGTGCAATGATTGGCAAACTCTGCACCAGAACCTCCTATACTGCACTTAAACAATATATCTACATGCTACTCTCAAACCGCATATATGTCTCACGTGGGTCGTTAGTTTAAGTCTGAATCAATTTAACGGAATACAGAATTATGACACTCATCCAATTTTATCGGAAAATTGTATTTTAAGTATTTGGATTTGAGAAATTGATTCTGCGTACGTTTTGCGTCTGTACACTGGATGTAGTATTTGTAAAATTATATTTTGGTTGCAAAATGTATGATTTGATATTTTATTTTTGATGTAAGGATTTTGGTTTAAAATAATTTTTATTGCCATTGTACGAAATAATTTAAATGTATATTTTAAAAAATAGGTAAATATTTAACACAGGGACTAGCTATGAGTGACACAATTTAGAAAATAATGCAAAATAAAATAAATCCATGCATACCCAAAAAGTGCTAAAAGCTTTCTTTGGTCAACAATCATCCAAAATATGTTCTACAAAATTGTTTATTAAATATCAGAAGATTTTTAGCAATGGATTTTCCCGAATTGAATTTGCTCATGGTTAACATATAAATTTAATTAACAACGAAATTTATTAATAATTATAGCATACAATTGAATTAATGATTTTATATAGAATTTAATTACATTACTTAAATATCCATTATTTTTTAAATCAAATTTTAGAAGAATTCATTGATTTGTTTTTTGGATAAATAAGCACTACTACAATTTTTTTTTAAATCTAATCATTTGATTAAAAATGATATTCAAATAAATGCGTTTAGAAACATTAAAATTCCATGTAAATATTTTATTTATATTAAATTGAAAATCATTTCTTTTATCGTTTTTTTTCCTCCAATGCCCACCTGGAGAATGACCTAGGTCATACAGGTATCTGAAGGGCAGATTTGTTGACCACTACTTCAGGGGCACCATATTAGGTGGGACAACGTTGCTCCCTCAGTAAGACAGATAGTACAGAAAAGGAAAGAACATCCATGCCTTGCTTTCTTTTATCGTCTAAGTCAACTATGCAAATATTTTATTTTTTGAATACGGAAATCCAAAAAACTAAAATTAACATTATCGTAATGGTTGCGCGAAGCAAGCATAATTCCTCGTGGTAAATATTATTTAACAAAATTGTGTAATTTTGAAAATTAAAGGTAATTAAATCATCAATAAATAAATGTAAAGAATATTAATAAATTGAAAGAAAAATTTAATATTAAGAACATAACATTTTTCATAACAGTGTTAAATATATAATATCAGTGTTAGTGTTTCTATAATATTAAATATAAATAAATTAAGGTAAGGACTAGTTCCAGGTAAAGATTAGCTATGAGTGAAAAAATTCAGAAAATTATGCAAAATAAAAGAAATTCACGCAGTATCCAGAAAGTGTTAAAAGCTTTCTTTGGTCAACACTGCTGTTGAAATCACGGTGAATAAACTAATCTCAGATTTTAACACAGATAACAAACAATTGTCAAACAATAAGCAGAGAGTCAAGTTTGTAAAAATCCATAAATAGCGAAAAAAAATCGCCATTATAAAATAATTAATCAACATCAAACAATCAATAAAATTATTAAAATCATTATTATATTTTTAATAAAAAAGGATGCAAAAAATGGAAATTTCGGAAAACGGGATTAAACCCAGAAACTTATAACGTGAACCGAAATTTTTTAAAAAGTAGAAATATTTGAAAATGTTTATTTGAAAATGTTACTAATGTAATTGAAAATGTTGATGGTTTGCCATTATTGTATTTGAAAATGTTACTTTTATGTCATTAATTACGTATAAAGGTGTCAGTTTTTTGTTTTGTTCTGTAGTATTATTAATGATTTGAAAAATGAAAGATATTGAGGATAAATCACTTTAAACTCTATCATTTGTACTATTGGTATTATAATTAATGCGCTTTTGACAAGAATTATACAGCGGGTTTTCGGTAATTTCAGGAAATGTATTTTTTCAGCTGTAAAAATGATGTATGAATATTTTAATGAATTAGATTTTATAGAACTTTTTCCACCGGTAAATATAAATAATTTTAACAATAAATTAAAGTTTACTTAGAAAAATGGTCATGCTCCTAAGAGTCCTATCAAAGTCTTGTATTAATATCTGAGAATTCTAAGACTTAACAGTTTACAATTCAAAAACTGTTATATGGTTGCTAATATTTTGAATTCATTAAAATTAGCATTGCGCATTCAGGTCTGTTAGCGGAAAAAAGCGTGATAAATAATAACGAATTTTAATGAATTCAAAACATTAGCAACCATATAACAGTTTTTAAATACTATATTAAAGTGTTAGACAGTGGTAGAGGGAATCTCTAAAAATAATAAATTTTACTCTGCATTCAATTCAAGGTTGCGGCATAGAAAGATTACAGATCATATTCATGATTTTTGTTTGTTGAAAAAGTATTAAATTAGATAATAATTTGGTTTTTAAATGCTGGAAAATATGTTATGTATATTTCAACATGATAATGTACCAGATAAATTTACTTGATTATGGTAAATTGTAAATATCATGAGTTTACCGTGAGAAATATCATCACGCCAAGAGATGCTAAATACAGTCAATCTCTATTCTAATGGGGCAAATTACAAAAAAGAAAAATAATAATAATAATGTGTGTTGCTTAATATAATAATGTAAAACCACCGGAAAGAACAACAAATAATAATAAATAAAAAAAAATTGAAATTATTTTTGCTCTATTAATTGAATACCTTAGTGAAAAAACTAGGTGATTGACATTTTTAGAGTAATTATATATAAAACTATATTCAGAGTAAAAATAAAAAAAGTGTCTTCGAATTATTTTATTACCGATTTATTCGAAGGTTAAACTAATAATTCTTCGTTGTATTTTATTTCTCAGTGTCTAATTTAAAAATTAAAATCATGCAAGCATACTGAAATGTGTGGATTAGTTAAAATTTAAGTGAAAGCAAAAATAATTTCATTACAATAAACATACCCATTTTAAATGTTCTTCCACTAAGCTCTTCATTTGTGTCGATATTCACTGATTGATAAATACCTCCAAAAATGTCACTTACCAGGTTCTTCCACTAAGCTTTTCATTTGTATCGGTATTCACTGGTTGATAAATAACTAAGAAAACGTCACTTACCAGGTTCTTCCACTAAGTTCTTCATTTGTGTCGGTATTCACTGATAGATAAATACCTCTAAAAATGTCACATACCAGGGTCTTCCACTAAGCTCTTCAATTGTGTAGGCATTTGCCTTTCAGTTTGGTGCATGATTTCGTAGTGTTGTTCAGTAATCATCTTAGTGGAAAAACAAATCTAGTGACCAGACCATTTATTATTGGTATTTTTTAATTCACCCTGCGCGGGTATTCAGCTGGTATATTTATATTTATTAGCAAAATGTTAGTTTTTGGCAAAACTGTATAACTTGAGCAACTTTATAAAAACTTTAAACCAAATAATTTAAATTAATCGCAAAAATACAATTGTAGTAAATCTTTTCTACGATTTAGGGCTATTTTTTTATAGGCTCTGGTGGAAAATGAAATTTTTTCGATTTCTAGATTAACAGTTATTCATAACTGTTAGGTTAAATTTTTCCCATCTCTAGTCTGTTCATTTTATGCTTATATGAAAAAAAATAAAAACTTTCTATATAAAAAAATAAATTTATCATTAAAATTGAAAGCGTTCGGGATAGGAATTTTATAACATTTGAAAAGTATATTTAACGCTGTGTTGTTTGAAGTCAGAAAAATTTGCAGAAGTTGCAATAATAGGAAAATTTCACACTTTTACGTTAGTTTCTCCGTATTCTCCCGTACGTATTCTCGTTTTATGTATTCTCCTGTACGCATTATTTATTTTAGATGCTATGTATCTTTACCTTATGTTGGCGTGATTTATACTACAAAGACAAAGCTACAAGCACACTGTTTATAGATGTTAAATGTTCTTCTCTGTTTAAGCCTACTTTCGAACTAAAAACGTGGATAGGATTTGCACATGGTTAATATATAAATTTAGTTAAAGAAAATTTTAATAAATTTACTAATAATTATAGTATACAATTAAATCAATGATTTTATATAGCATTCAATTACATTAGTAGAATATCCATTATTTTTTATCAAATTTTGGAAGAGTTCGTTTATTTGTTTTTTCGATAAATAAGCACTACTGCAAATTTCTATTCATTTTATTAAAAATTGTATTTAAATAAATGTTTTTAGAAACATTAGAATTTCATATAATTAGTTTATTTATATTAAATTTAAAATCATTTCTTTTATTATGTAAGTCAACAATGTATAGATATTTTATTTTTCAATACTTAAATCCAAAAAATTAATATCGTCATGGTTACGAATCAAGAATAATTCCTCTTGGTAAATATTTTTTAACAAAATTGTGCAATTTTGAAAATTAAAGATAATTAAATCATCAATGATTCTAAAGACAAATTTAATATTAAGAGTATATTTTTTTCATAATAGTATAAAAATAAGTTAGCTGAGAGTGATGAATAATTAGATCCTTGTGGTATTCCATCAATTTGAACAGAAATATTTTTTCCATTGTAAGGATAATTATTAAAAAGTCAAATATTAATTAGAATTTCTCAATAATCAAAATCGCAACTAAGAATATTTTTAAGAACAACTTTTAGTTTAGAAAGGTTAATACTATTGAAGAGATCTTGGAAATCAAAAGTCGCAATAGAATTAATTTCGTTTTGTTTAATAAATTCTAAAATAGGTTGATTATTAGTGATAATCCAAAAAAAAACTTTCTTTAATAATATTGTTAATAATTTTATTTAAGTATAGTAAAAAAAAATGGTGCCAAGTGTAGTTAGATAAGAATTAGAACAACAAGTGATTGTACTAAATTTAAAAGGAATTTTATGAAATTTTAAACTTGATTTTTGAGTATAATTTTAATTTTTTTTAATGATTTTATTACCTTCAATTTTCAAAATTATAAAATTTTGTTTAATAATATTTACTCCTAGGAATTAATCTAGCTTCGCATTCATGACGATAATATTAATAATTTTTTGGATTTAAGTATTAAAAAAGAAGAAAATATATGCACTGTTGACATGTATCATAAAAGGAATTATTTTAAATTTAATATAAATAAACTAATCGCACAGAATTCTAAGGTTTCTAAAAATATTTGTTTAAATACCATTTTTAATTAATTTATTAGGATTAAAGGAATTCTATAATAATGTTTATTTATCCAGAAAAAAAAAATGAAGAAATTCTTCAAAAATTTGATGAAAGAAACAATGGCTATAGAACTGATGTAACTAAATTATATATAAAATCATTGAGTTAACTAAATGTTACAATTTTTAATACATTTATAAAAAATTTCTTTCTTAAAATTTATATTCTTACCATGTACAAATCCAATTCGGGCAAATCCGTGGCTGAAAACTTTCAAATATTTAATAAAGATTTTTTTTAAATTTTTTCAATAAATGTTAATAATTTCTCTAGAATCATCAATATTAAACTTTTGTAATTAAAATTCAACCTTATTAATTAAAAACTTTGAACTATTACATGGTTATTATTATTACATGGTACATGTCCAGTTTTGAGCCATTTCAAGTTAACTTAAAAAATCAAACGCGCTTCCGTACTTCTGTAAGAAAATTAGTCATCCATAAACTCATACTGAGGGCGATTCAATCGACATATTTGTACGAGTTGACGATTCATCGTCATTTTGTAATCGTTTTTACCCTTTTGTCTTCAAATTTGTTAAACAGCGTTCTCTTAAATTATCTGGGTGTTAGATTCTAAATCGCATCCACTGACTTCCACATTAAACTATGAAGAATTTTATGAATACAAATCCCCTTTTTGTCAAATCAGTATTTAACACTTTGTTTTTAATACTATTTTGTTAGTACTTGATAGAATTTAGCTAAAAATAGTTTAATTTTTATGTTTTCAAGCATTATTAAAGTCTTGTCTTTACAATATCGATACAAATATCTCAAAAATTTTTAAATTAAACATTAAAATCTGAGAACTAAGTTACATGAAATATATATTAATGATTGAAACAAACAAAAATTTTATACAAAATTTTAATTATTGGCTTAATGAAGTGTGACACGAATGACATGTCAGTCGTAATTAAATTGAAAGCTATTCTTAAAAAAGAGCTACATCTTATATGTAACTTTTCAAGAACCGAAGAAAGCTAATATATTTTATTATTAATCAGCTTATTTAACTTCACTTTAGAAGTTTCGGTTCGCTTACAGGAGAGTAAGTCAAATTTATTTATAATCTTTCCTCCGACTATTTTATTCTTTTTCCTGGAAAAATATTGTAAATTTGTAGAAATTTCAATTTATAGATTGCGAGTCAAATTAGTTTATTGTTGTTCAGAATTACTTAGAATATTATAACCGTCGTTGAACAGCTGACCCAATTCCGGGTTTACGACAACTAATGTTTAACTCCGTCTTGTAATTTTGAGCCCGATCCGGAAGGCAAGGGAGCTCCTGGATCAAGTATCGGCAGAAATTTGCTTTCGTGGCGGACTTTTTGATGGAATTAACTTGCATTTGCTTTACATAGAAGGGGAAACATCGAAAACCTCACACTGCAAGGGGATTCTAACCCGTGATCCACCTGCCACTGAGGATATTTTACGTCAGTATTGTGGTCGGCTCGGGCCGGGTTCTGAATTCTTATCGACAAGCCATCGCTGGGATCCGAACCCGATTCATCTCATTGGAAGGAGAATGCTCTATCCGTTGAGTTTAGTCAGACCAGCAGAGCCTGGTTTTTTAAGGTGTTGGGCTCATGTCTAAAAGGTCGCATGTTCGATCCGTGCAAGTCGGAGACAACCGGTGTAGTAAATGGTTTACTGGTGCACATTAAATCTGTCGAGACACAAATGCCTTTAAATTCCCATAACAAATCAATATCGCTGGAAGTACTGAATTGGAGATCTCAGGCTCAAGTGAAAATTACGATCTGTGGATCAATGAATGGATGCATGAATTGGTCATACATAAAACGATCTTTGACATGTGCGTATGCCTGAAGTTGTTTTCTTGGTCATATACGGCTCCACTAAAAAGCGAGAAACGCATTCTTTGTCTTAAAGTTGCTTGGTTACACCCAAGTAGGCTTACTGGCATTGGCAAGCGACATTAGAAACCACAACAACAACTATTGTTCAGAATTAGTTTCGTGCTTGATATTACTTAGTAAGAATTCAATCCTTATAATTGATTTTCGAATTTAAGTTACTATGCATTTACTTATGGAGATATCAAACAGTAATTATAACTGATAAAAAGACTTACATTTATTTTAAGTTGAATCAAATCGACTATCATGATTGTCATGAGTGTTTGATAAAAAAGCTGTGCAAAATATCAAATCAAGTGCTTTTTTGTTTGCATTTTTTGTTCTAAAAACATCAGACACGGTTTCAAGTAGACACGGCTCGTAGAACACAGTTTCCAGTCAGCTGGTGGGTGTAAACTTTAATCAGTCTGCGAATTTACCTTGGGTGTGTGGTATCGGTTCTATCGTAAAGCATTCGTATTCGCGTTCTATTTGTCGGGATACCGAAGTTGGGGAGCCATTTCCTTAACAGTGAATCAAAATTGTGATGGCCTGTTTTCGAATCGTCGAAAGAATGTTTCCCAGATCATCGCCAATAGCCCATTGCAACGAATAGCACTACTAATAAAAACATCGAAACGCATTTTTTTAATTAAAAAATCATTGGTCGTACTATAGATATTAGTCGTACGAAACTAGTTGAACTTTTTTAATTTTTTCAGACAGAATTTTTCGGTGCAGCATCATTAGTACTGCATTCTGGCAAACATTAAGCACTTTAATTATTAATCACGATGGTGTAATCAAATCTAAAATTTGTAGGAAGATTTCGCACTTTTACGTTAGCTTCCGTGCGTAAGATTAAAGAAACTGCGCATGCTCGAGTTTATTTTAGATGGTACATATCTTTACGTTATCTTGGCGTCATTAGCGCTACAAAGCCAATATTAGAAGCAATCTGTCTATGACTTCCAAAAGTTGTTTTCTGTTTAAACCGACCTTCAAACTAAAAAAATGTACATGAAGTCCGAATTTGAAAAAAATTATGGAAGAAATTTAGAAATGAATCGTGCTATATTACTACATACTACCTTACCAGTGTAGTTTAAAGCGAACTTCTGTAAATTATGGTTATTTGTGGACCTCATGCAGAAACTAAATTTCTTCAATCTTCGACCACAAATCTGAATAATTAGGGTCATTCTTTATCTCTAAATTCATCAAAATCTACCAATTTTTCTGCTCACAGAAGAGCAGTTGCTTCTTGAGTCGTATGCCACAGTTTTGTAGAGATCGTCTACGTCCATTGAAAATATTTCTTTTTATTTTGTGGTTAAAGTTAAACCGATATTTCACTACGTTAGCGGTTTTAACTCACAGATTTTTGCAAAATCTCTTATTTTCTCTTACGAAAGTTTGATATTTTTTCACGGGCGCATGCACAATTACTTGCACAATTAAACCTTACGTACGAAAGCTAACATAAATTTCCGAATACTGCCTAGGTTGCTCCTATTTTATACGTAAACTCGTGTCTTCATATGCTTAAGTTTACCACTATCCCATTACAGTGATCAAAAGATGTAGTCCGTTCTACAAAGAAAATTTACAACACATACGAATCTAATATTCACTTTTAAAAAATATTTATTTGTTTAACGATAAAATAAGTTTATTTGTGTTACTTTAAAAATAAACTTGCTTGATGAATGTAGCGTTCGTTCGGCTCTTAATTTTCACCCCCTTAATCTTATTTTAGAAGGCAATGTTTGTTTAAGGTAGGTAAGTACTTAATTTACGTAGCACTAGAGCTGCACAATGGCTACTGGCGACGATCTGGGGAGGATCCGGAGACACGCCACTTCCTCAATTTAGACATAGATCTGAAGGGGAAGGAAATTTTTCCCAAATCTCTGTACCCATGGTACTACTCAGCGATCCATTGCACTGCCGTGCAATTGAAAAAACAACGTAAGTGCTACATGATTGACTCCGAGAAGTGCCTTGACAACTTTTTACCTTCTATTGCTAATGTTATAACGCTAAAATAGAATTTCAAAGTACTAATAAAACAAAATTTATTTTTGAAAAAATTTCTTTGCAACTTACCATATAAAGATACCAAATATATAAAAATCTCAATTTTGAATTTTTACGTATCGCTTACGTTTATTTTTCAATTGCATGGCACTACAGGACTTTCGATTACACAGATTTTACGAGCACTTATGACAACTCATACGCATGATATTACAATTATTTTTTGCTAACGCGAAAAAGAAATGATGACTTTCTTTTTCGCCGAGTAGGAGAAATACCCTGTAATTTTAATTTTTTGAGTGAAATTTAATGAGTATTGCCTATTTTTAGTTGACGCAACTATACATTAGGATAACTTCTCTGAACATAAATATAAGTGCAAAATAGGG
The DNA here is from genome assembly GCF_982258835.1 of Parasteatoda tepidariorum. Lineage (NCBI taxonomy): Eukaryota > Metazoa > Arthropoda > Arachnida > Araneae > Theridiidae > Parasteatoda > Parasteatoda tepidariorum. The sequence goes on from NC_141755.1 coordinate 36,109,114, forward strand.
ATAGTATATAACTCAAATACAGCATTTCTAGCCGGGATTCGAACCAAGGTCCGTGTCTCATCAGCGAGCATTTCATTAAATAACCTAACCTATTCACATTTATGCTGCAAAAATATTATCAAAGTCAATGATCTA